>NW_024962334.1:31771809-31841375 GCF_019238085.1 Lagopus leucura | reverse complement strand
CTTCCCTTCCCTTCCCTTCCCTTCCCTTCCCTTCCCTTCCCTTTTTATCTTGGAGCAGATTAATTATGGAAGAAGTATCTGCACCAGCATATCTGTTACCAGAAAGCCATAACAGAAGGCAGTCAGAACCACACTGTTAAACTTATTGTAAGGATATTATAAGATCACATTAAATTCAACAAATTGAGTTTGCTTCTATTTTGTAAAAATCAGCTCCAGAATAGATTAGCTAAAGAAATGTCATTGTATTGACTGAAGGATGTAAACCAGATATAGGTTTGTTGAGTGTGTTCATAGGAGAGATGTTTATATCTTACATTTTAAGCAGACATAAGAGATAAATGAACATGCAATGTGTTTTTCATCAAGCATACTGCATAGAAACATCGGTACTTGAGAAACCATGCTGGCTGTCAGCTATATTTCAGATGATCTCCTTATCATGTAGATCACAGCAATAGAGGCCCTGTGCAGACTTATGGGATTTTTATGTTGTTATAAAGGCATGAAAAAGCTTGTATTTGTTTTATTTTTAATACAGTATGAATCAGAAATTATCCCTTTGAATAACATTTTATCAGAAAAAACTCTCCCAAGAATTCAGAAGTGGTTTACGTACTATAATTAGTAATTTTAACTGATTAAAAGAATTAGAGAGCAAAGACTGAATCTGAGGCTAATTTATAAACACATACACAGTGAACACGAATATCTCTTCTGCCAATACTTCCTTCTTCTTAGCATGTGAGCCACTAATTCAGACTGCTGGGGAACAGGCTTAAAAATTCTCTGACAAATCTGGTCTTTAGTGACATAATCAGGGCATAGATAAGTGCAGAAGATGGAGAAGGGACTTTTCCCTATCCAAATAGCCATCTTAAATGCACATAAAAGTAAATCTTAAGTAAGATAGAGACCTGTAGGTTTGTTCTTACTCTCTTGTATCCGGCATATGTTTCATGTTGTGAATTCTGGAGAAAGAGGGAGAGATGAAATATTTTGAATATGAGACTCTCAAAACACTCATGTTAAAGCTACGGTTTACATTCATACTTGAACTGTAAGCTTCAAGAGTGTATTTTTGGTTCATTAGTATTTAGTTGAGATCATCAACAACTTGCAGTTTATATTCCCCAAATCAGATGACTATCCATTATTAGTAACTGTTTTTCTCTGTCTTCATATGTAGTACTAGTATAGTGAAAAAGTGAAAGTGGTTAGCAATTGTTATGCTGAAGAATAACCAAAGATTAGGCACATGCCCAGTGTTAGCTAAAATGTGCTAGCTGGGAAGCAATGGCTTTAAAAAAGTGTGATTAAAGAAGTGCAGGAGATCTGATCACTTACATTCTGTTGTAGACTGAGTGCTGAATATCAGTGCTGTTATTTGCGAAGTCATTTACATCTTTTTTATTTTTCTTCTGTGTTTTCATATGCTTTCTATGCACAGAAAGCTTGAGTATGTTTTCTGATACAAAAAAAAAAATGGTTATGAACTGCTCTTGCTCTAGTTTTTCTTCTCCATAATGAAGCTCATGGTCTTACATACACTATAATTATGAAATATCTTGAAAAAGATCTTCTAAAAAATTAGGTTTTGTCCACAAATACTGAGATTCAGCACATAGTAGAGCTTATGTTTTGGAATGGGAGGCAAGGAGAGAAAAGGAAAAAAACAAAAAAACACCGCTCTTCAGCGAAGTACATTGGAATTATTTCTTTAAAAAAAGTGTCTCCATAAAGGAGAATCAATGTTGAAGATGGAGGGTTAATTGTCATCCAACCTAAGAACTTTTATGGCATATTAAAATATTATGTGCTAGAAAAGACTGCAACAGTCTTGTTTTCTTAGTACTCCACAGTAATGCCACAATACAATATGCCAGACAGTCAGCTGTTCTGTTGTCTAGAAAAATGGCATATTCTTGCTAATTGCAAGTGCTTCAAGCCAAATTAAAAAGTAGGTTTTCTGGTAGTGGGAAATGTTAGAATATGGTCTCATAAGCTTTGTTTCTTTCTTATTACTTGAGTTGGAATTGAAATTCTGCAGATAAAATTATACTGGTTTCATCAACTATGAATATGTATTTTCCAAAATATATGGCTATGAACATATGGATCATATTTTTAATGCATATCTCAAATTTAAGAGTTATTAAAAGTCATCTGTTTTGTAATATTTAAAATATTTCCAGTGTTGAAACTCTACTTCTTAGACATGACATTTTCCACTAACATGCAAAATGAATTGCGTGGGTCTTATGGTTGCCAAAGAGAATGGTCTACAATGAGGACGAGCTGATTGGCTTTGCACATTTATTGTTTCTACTGGCATTTGCCCTGTCACCTATAAGAACTTCTTCCTTGGACATTTCCTTGTTCTGACTTTCCTGGTATGTATCTATTTTGCCATGTTTGTCTCCAAGTGGAAAAGGAGATGCTTTGCATTTGTGCAGGATGATGAATCATTATGCAGTTTAAAGTGTATCACCACTTGTATTCATTTCTTAACTAAATAAAAGAAGCCTTATTTTCCACTGCATCTTTCCTTCTAAAGCCTTGTCTAAGTTCCATTAGAAATGGTCACAAATGTGCTCCAAGAAAATGACAAAGTTGTTCTAATACTCACTGGACTCATGTGTACAGGACCTGAGGAATAAATTGCATTGCATGGCTTTAGCTCATCTGTGGATGTCAAGTTTTCTAAGTGCCGCTATACTGACCTGGGTACATTAGATGACCAGATGCATACTGTCCAGTTCTGCTTTTCTAAATGTTCTGGTCATTACAACTATTTACTGCTGAACTGCTGTACCATATATATAGATTATTTCTGAGTGCATATTTAACAAATGAAATTCTCATCACTTTTTGGATCGAAGCAGCAGCTGGAAAGTAGGTTTGCTCTTGTTCCAGAGCTAAGACTAAACATTTACACAGAAATATGTAGATGACTTTTGAAGTACTGAAAGCAGAACAGAGTACCAGATGGTAGGAATAAAACCACCCAAGACCACCAGATCTATACCAAAACAATTCAATGTGGATAAGAAATGACTTGTGTTTGTGCCTGGTACTCATAGCAGTGTCTCTCAAATGAGAAGAATCAAATTGCTGATACTATGGTGTAGGTAATAATCTCTACTTCCGTAGTTCTTAGTGAAATTGCCAATGCTGTGTTGCCTTTTCTGAACTTCAGAAGTCACAATAGTTGCAATATATTGCTCCAGTGTTGAACAAACATTCATCAGTGTGGATGATGAAGAATAAGTCCTTTTATAGGACTGATTTATGGGTTATGATATTTGGACAGCGCAAACAAGCAGGTGATAGGGCAAATACTAGAAAGCCCTTTCCTGACAAACCAACAAGTTTTTGTGACAGTGGATGCCATGTCTGACATGCAAGGGCAGAGACACTGAAACCATTGCTAGGCCTGGGATATGGGCATTACTCACACATCATGTACCCAGCAGAGCAGCACAGACTTTGCCCTGGTGCCTTCATCACAACATTAGCAGACACGGAAGGAGTGCAGAAATTGTTGTGGCCTTAAATTAAGACTGGAATATACTACAGTAAGTGATTAGTCCAACTCCTTATACCTACCTTTCTCTGTCATGTGATAGTCCAGGCAAGATTCTGCTCAACTTTAGGAGAAGGATGAGGGAGATTTGCCAAGTCAGCTTCAATAGGACAAAAATTTTTGACACGTGTCTTACAGAATGACTGCTGGTCAGTGCTATATTGGCCCAACATGTAGATGATTGCTAGGCAGATTTGTTTTGCTAGGTAGTCCCATGTTTAGCACTCTATGCATCAGCCCTGAGACTCTGGCAAGGAGGGACTGCCACACCATTCCTCATTTGTGTGCTATAAAGGTGGGGCAAGATGTGCACACCAGCTCTGACTTGAGGCCTTCTCTTTTGTTAATGAAAGCATCATTGGAGATTCCTCTGCAGAGAAGTGATGTTCCTGTGGGTCATTCTATCTGCTGGGATGCTGCGGGATGCACAGCAGGAGCTTGCACTCATGGAGTTATCAGCCAGATTACTTTTATGATATCTCCAAAACCAAGACAACACAAAATATCTGGGAATTTGCACTGAAAGAAGTTTATACAGGACGTTGCAGCTATAAAACCTTTCATCCTTGCACTGCAGCCATTAAAGTCTGCTGGTCTGAAGTACGTGGGAGCAGGACACAGGCCTCTCAGGGAGAGCTCCTTAGCAACCTGGCCCTCACTGCGTCCTGTAATCTATTTCCAACAGGAAGCAGCCAGCCCTCTGTGTCCTATCCCCAGACTAGGGTGTTTTGTACAGCCCTCTGTGCTCCTACCCCCACACTAGGGAGCTTATCACTGACTTTGGGCTGCTATGCCATGACTTTGCAGGCCCTCTTATCAAAGACATAAAAGGATGAAGGCTCGTACTGCATGACTCTCAGCAGTGGCTCTGCACATGGGTTTTTTGCTCCTTTGAGGGAAGGAAACGAAGGTGGCTCTAGTAAAACACATTCCATGACTTTCTGCTTTGGTTAAAGCCATTGTGTAACTGCTTGTACTTTCTGTAGTCACATTCCTAAGGCTGCAAACAAAATAGAAGGCAAATAATTTTTAAGATGAAAGGAAGACTTGACAACAGGTTACAGTAAAGCAAGAGAAGTTAAAAACACTGACAAATAACTCTTCTGTTACAAATTATCAGTGTTAATCTTGGCTTGACATAAACCTGTTTTTGGTTTTTAAATGCAGGCTAATAAAGTGTTACAATAATAATACGCTTTCTTCAGTGCAAGGTGAAAGAAAAACAAGTATGTTTTCTAAGGATATATTGTTATACCAAACTAACCATGTTTTCTTTTATTAAAAAAGACCTTTTTTTCTTCACTGGCGAGTTGCCACCTTCATGTTTAAAGCATAAAATACAGGGATGGAATAGATGGCAGTATTTAAAACATGCAGATGAGCTCCAGAAACTTTCTAAGGGCATTAGGATAGCTGGCTGCAAAGAAGGTACTATTTATCTTAAAAGTCACTGGGTAATGTGTAACATATACAAAACAAAAGGTACAAAGTCAACACTTTTACCCTTGTAGTTTGGAATTAGAATTATTTTTTATGAGGTTTTCTACTACTTAACTTCCTGGAAAAAACGCTGTAACAAACAAATTCTTTAAACCTTCTCTTTTATCTCCCATTTTCTGTCTATGTAAAAAAGCAAGTTACGTAGAAAAGCAAGATATTTTCTTGTTTGTTTGTTTTAATCATAAGAGTGCAAGAAAACTAAGAGTAGATGAATGACAGAAATGCTAACCCTCTTCTTTCAGAAAAAAATCCTGTTTCTACAGATTGATATATTTTAGGGTTTTATAGGAACACTATGATTATCTAGTCAGAACTGCCCAACAGGCTGTAAAACTTCACCAAGTAATCTCTCCATCAAACACATAACAACTGTTTGAGCAATCACATACATCTTAGAAAGATACCCAGCCATGATTTAGCGGCTGCAAGCGATGAAGTTCTGCAGCCCTTACTCAGGATTTGACTCAATGAAAACATTGGCATAATATGTTCTGGCTGTTAGGTTTGGAGGAACAGAAAGAAATATCTGGCTTTAAATAGAGCCTTGTTTGAAATCTCTATGAATAAACTCTACAGAATTTAAAACAAACAAAAGAGAATGCATCGTAGGAATACTTTTGCACCACCTTCTCTCTTGTGAGGACATAAACCTATGTTCTTCAATTGCTTTTCTTGGGCTTTGGCAAAAAGGTGAATCCTGCAGGAGGATCTCTTTGATTTGAACTGATTTAGTTTTCCAGTTCAGTGATATATAGAAATAGTTTCCAGTACCCTGTAAGAAATATAGCTCAGACTTGCTTTACATCTGATATTTCTCCATCCTCAGTATCCAATTGTAGAGCTGCTGAATTAGAGCAGAGGCATCAGTTCTGGTCTCTTGTAGGTGCCACAAGAATTCAAACTTCTGTATTCTAGTGAGCTGTCAGGTATTCAGAGTTAATAGCACCACAAAATGTAACTGAATGGTTCTCATACAGATGCACACTGTCTCTGTGGCAGAAACAAGGTACAGGCATTCTGTTCAGTGTGTTTGCACACACAGTGGAAGTTGTACGAATATACTTGTTAAATGTGATCAAGAAATCTGACATCTATCCATAGTTAAAAGATGGTATGTTCCAAAGAGACGTTAACACTGTGTCCACAGATTTTTTCAGTGTGAACCTCTGCTTGTATGCAGCTTCAAAGAACACACTGCCAGAAATTAAGTGCCCTTTTTCAGACACGTTAATGATAGAAAACAATTCCAGAATATCATAATATTGCCAAAACATGTTTATGTTTGTAACTTTTTTTCCTGTTGTAGTAAACATTAACCATGTGTAAGCATTCAAATTACAGTAGCTCTGCATTTTGAAATAACAAGTTTCCAATGATCATTTACACCAACTGATACAGGAATAGATTTTGCTTACGTCCAGTGGTGTCCTGCTATTGCTTGAATTGACTGTCACAGCTGAAGGTCATTGAATCAGTGCCAATACAATCAGATGAAATACTGGAAAACTGCTTTTAAAAAAATCTTACCTTCATAAAAACAAGCACAAACTCCTGAAAAATGTAAACTTTGAAAAGAGAAGCTAAGGCTTGTCAGCTGACTAGGCAGCCTTCAAAGTTAAACCAACAGAAAAAGCAGTCATAACATTTGCACACCTACATAAAACAGGTTAGTATTTTACTTTGAGACTTTAAACAAATTGGTTCATTTCCTCAGTCAGTTAGAAACTTCCTGTGTGACTTTGGATAAATTGTTTAGGACAAGGTTTTTAAGGTATGTAAATATACACTTAGATGTGCATTGGAGTATTTGCTACAGATTCTCTTAACTAACAGGCACAGAAAATGGGTGCATAACAACCTTCATAATTATCTTCAGTATTTTTCCAAAGGTAGCCTGTTGATGAGTAGGGATCCACAGCTGTATGAATCAAGGCTATTGCATAACATTTACAATATTTTTCATTTTAGATTTTGATGATAAAGTAGCATATCTCTCTGAGAACTGACCGTGCTCCATAATAACACATGATCTTCTCTGTAATATAGAAATAATTGTACCTCCAGTAGGAGCTGTCAAGTAAACATATTGTAAGACAGACATACAGTATCACAATGGAGCCTTTTTTCAAGGCAGATTAAGACAAGGAAGAAAAAGATGCATTTACTCGCATAAAGAAAATATGTTTGTTCTGTAACTTGCTGTCCCTATTTTCACAGTTCATCAGAGCAGGAAGAAGGAATTCGTTTCAATTCTCACATAAAAACAAATTAGATAGGGGAGGGCTTCTTATGCCAGTAATTCATAGTGTGTAAGTAACAGACATCACAATGATGAATGTTGCTCAGTACTTCCTGGAAGCTGCTCAGCACCTCAGAATTAGAACAGAATTTTTATATTAGTTTCAGGGTTGATTCTGCAATGTGAAATTAAATGAGTCATCTGTAACTTAGGCAGAATTCCCTTGAAACCAAGAGGTCTAATTACACCAAAAAAAAACCCTCAGGTTAGAAGGAGTTGAAGTCAGTCTCTAAGAGGGCACAGCTGGAAGGCACTACTGGTTTTTATTAATGATGGCTTAAAAGCAACATCTGGCTTGAAGATTCTCCTGATTTGAGAAAGCTGGAAGGGATGTTGAGGGAAAGAAGCCATATTTCTAGATCAAGAACTTTTCATTTTTACCTGCTACACTGGACCAGCAACACAACCAAGGTTCATTATGCTGGCAAAGTGAACAAGACAGATACTATAAACAGATTGCTGCATGCAATTTAACAGTTTAGTTTTGTTATACTTTTTAGTTTTGTATGAATACATTTATTTCTTACACTAAGAGACAATAAAGTTTCCTGCTTCAAATTATTCAACTATGGTTAGTCCACTTTATTGCATTTAAATGTGCTTTATTCTTTTCTTCTATCAGACTGGCAGTGATCACTGAGAGCATTCAACCAGAACAGTCTCAATAAAAACTAATCAGAAGCTCCTGTGAGTTTGAGCATGGGAATCTGGGAAACTCAGTAACAAATAAAACATATTTCTAAACATTTACGTTTACAAGAAAAAATCCAAGGTCTGAACAGTAAGTTAATAAATTGGCATAGTTATCTACTGTTCAGATATAAAAATCCTGAAAACTTAATTTATATATTGCTATGGCAGACATTACAAAACTGAACAACTATCCACTGTCATAAGTGGTACTTCAAGATTTCCAAAAGAAAACTTATATTTTAATTTTCTGTTCATATATAGCCAAGAGTAAGAGGCAAAGCCAGCCTAATAGTAATCCAAGGTTCTGTAGAAGAAACATCAACCAGGGTCGCCGTGTCTGAATATGAGTCATTTCAGGAAGCTAAAAAAAGAATAAGACACCAGAATGAGAGCCAGATATATTCATCTCTGGGAAAAAGTCTTATGGGAAAACAAGACAAACTTCATTTAAAAAGGCTTTCATAACACTGGGTTTCTGGATGCAACTACTAATCTGTAGCAAGTTCTGTACGTTGTAGCTACACGGATCTTGACAGTGAAAAGATTAACAAAATTCTGTCCGTTTTTGTTCTTCCACTAGCACCAGCAAGAACGGATGAGATTCCAAAATTTGTCAATAGTAATTTTGTGCAGCTGTTTGTAAGGAAATTCTTATTTAGTAAAATTAGTTATTCCCTTTTGTGGGAATAAACTAGTTTGAGTTATTTTGTTTTTGTACTATATATAGGGTCAATCCTGCTCCTACTGAAATAACTGGCAACTCTCCTACTTACTTGGGGTCTAGTAAGCACATAAGTGGAAAACAATCTATTTAATATTCTTGGGGGGGGGGGGGGGGGGGGGGAACCTTTAATAATTATCTCTGAAAGTTTTAAATCAAGTAAAGCAGCAGCAGCTGTTTATAATCATATTAAAAGTTACTTACACACTGACCTTCCACCCTACATGATCTCTTTTATCAAAGTTTTAAACAAAATATTCATCTTGATAGATTCTGTGGAAATAATGCCTCAGGCTCAGGATCTCAATTTTGTTTTACTGACACCAGGAGTGATACTAATGACTGCCAATATTTTCATGTCCACCTCTGGAAATAGAGGCATGGCCTGGTACAACACTTTTTAATATTTTGTCTATTTCATGTGAACTTCAAAACAAAATAAAATCTGAAGGAAAAAAAAAAAAAAGTAGTGATCTGTCCAGACACCTTCCCATCGTATTGCTTTCCTTCCCCACTCATAGCCTGTGTTGGAATGAATTCATTCATTTCCCTTGCGCCCTCTCAGACTCCTCCCATGGGCAGCATCTCCTCTGGAAGCTGATATGGGCCCAAATGAAGCCTTTATAGTGAAAAGTCTGCCTCTGCTTTAAAGGTTTGCATTAAAGTAACAGGCAAACTCAGAAGTCCTAAATCGTTGCAACAGCCAGGAAAATGGTTTAGATTACAATACAAACTCACATCTTAAAAACTCGTATTATTATATTTAATATATATCTAACAATCATCATAGATATTTAAGCTGGAGGAAATGCAAACACTTCTGATGTAAATCGAAATCTGAACTGACAGCACATCAGTGTTCAGAATATGCTTTTTGTTTGGTATATAAATAAAAACCAGGCAGAGGTCAGGCACAAAAAAATCTCTCTATATTGCTCATAAAAAGCTGCTTTTCAGGGGATTTAATTTTGGTTAAACAACATCTAAAGCCATGATGTTACAGGTTTTGACTTACATGTATATCTTGAAGCCATCAATTTACAATGTAATATTTCACTGGAGCATACAGTCACAAGACAAAATGCTCCTCCCTTCTGCCCTCCCTGATGTCTACGAAGATAAAATTTTGCAAAATTCCTTGGGTAAAATGATGAAAGCTATAAATCATTTTATCCCTTGCCCTACACCCCAGGTTTTTAATTAATTCGTTTACCATGCTTGTAAATGGGCCAGAATACCATTTTTAGATATAGAAGAACAGAAATAATTTTGCACATTCTACTGGTGCAGCAGTCTCACAGGGCTGTCCTGTCAGTGAGCCTCCATCTCCTATCCCTCAGTGTTCCCCCAAAGCAAAAATCAGTGACTGTTCCATCATGTCCCATATTTAACCAATACGATGTGTATGTGAAAGCTCAGAAAACAGATTCTTAAAATTATAGCTTTGCACACTATTAGGTACTTGTACACCTTTGTCAGGAACACTGATAATTGCTGTTTTTTAATGAGAAACACAACAGTGAATAGAAGTTACTCCTGTGAAGAAAACTGAAAAACTTGAAATTGAAATTGAAAATTGAAAAAATATAAATCACTGCAGATTTTCTTTTGAGATGGCCTATGCAAACACCTGAAACTTTTCAGATCTATAGATTCCCTGTGATATTCAGTGCTTGCACTTCCAGAAAACCCAATGTCAGTTCTTTTGGCAAAAGCGGAGAAAAGCTGGCTGGAATACCTCGTTCATAAGAGGGAGATGAGAAAAATATAAGATTCTTCTCTTTCTCTCTTCTTCAACTCACATCGTGGTTATGGAGTCAAGAACAAGTAAAAAACATGGTGTTGCTAGAGGAGTTTGATCACTGATCGATTCTGATCCTGCGCTATAGGAAAAATACGACTAAGCCCTTAGCCACGTTACTGAAACCATGCCTACTGAATAGGAAGGCAGCATAACTTCCAAATTTCTCTGTCAGAACAAGACGCAACTATGCAGCTTGGTACACAGTGTTCTTGTCTGCTATTCACCACCTCGATCCAGACAGCTGATACATCCACAGTCCTTCGTTAGCTCCCTCATAAGCTCTTGGGAGCATTTTATGTTCATATTACTTCTATTATAGTAGGAAAAAAATGGACTGAAATACACCCAAGGTCTAAGGCCAAGGACTACAAGCAGATTTTTAAATAGGTAATAATAACGACATGGCATATCAGGTTTCGGATATTACTCTTGAACCTGGCAAATTATATCATAGGCACCAGGTGGGGAGTGGTAGTTAACAGAACAGAGACAGTCAAGCTTAAGAAAAGCACAGTAAAAATTCATAATAATAGAGAGAAAACTCCTTTTTTCCCCCTCTGGATCTAATGACATAGTAAGGTCAGTCTTTGCTCAGAAGCTTGCAAACAACTTTATATTAATATACATTATCTAAAAAGCATGACACTGTGAATTATAGTAAGCTGGAAAGGTAATTAAGTTCTGTGTTGTTATGAGTGTACATTTAGCCACCTCTTCAATAAATGATGCATCTTGAGGCACCTTCATGAGTTATGACTCCATAACATTCTTCCGCAGTCCTTAGACCTCTCTCTCCCTCTCTAATGTGTTTTCACATTTTTTTCCTATAGTTAGGTCATTGCTATTGAAATAAGAGTATGAAAACTGATGGGAATTATGAGACAATCTAATGGGTTTTGAATTGCTTAGGAACTCATGCAAACCTCTCTGAGATAGAAAGGCAGGCCAGAGAGGGCAGAGGATAAACATCTCACATTTTAGCTCAGAAACTGCAAATTCATGTTGAAATAATGGATTAAGAATATACAGAGAAAAAGGAGCAAAAAGAAAAATGTTATCAAGTTACTCAAGATTTTTTAAAAGTCATTCATTTTCAAATGTTTCTTTATGTTATTTTCAGTTATCTCTAATTCTTCTATTGATAATGTTAACCTGTCTAAAAGTCCTCTGTGTCCTATTTGTATGTTACCCTCTTTACAGCTTTATTTCACCCTTTCATTACTATTACACCTATAGTGACAGTGACACCAAACAAAACCAGACCATTCTTCTAAGCTCCGTTCACATACAGGGCAGAAGACATGCTCTTCCTAAGATGCCTACAAAATTCCTTTCCCTTCAAGATCATCCTCCTGCATTCATTTGACACTCATCTATGATGTGGCTGTTAGAAGGAACGTATAATAATAGGCAGAATTTCTCACCATTTCTGCTAAAGATAAATACAAGAACATTCCAGCTGTAACAGTAAAAATCCAGTTTTGAATGCATGGATCTGTTGACACAGAAAGGCCAATATAGAGCCCTAAGAACGCCGTTAGTGCACTTATAAAATTCATCAAAATTGCAATCTTCATGGGGAGGCCCGTACTCAGTAGCACTGCAAAATCTCCTGCATAGAGAAAATACAACAAAAAATGGTTAATGGCTAAACGTGTTTGTAAGATTCTTCATAATAAATGTACAAAGGAAACAGTGAAGGATGGAAGATTGCCCTTAGATTTCTATAAAACTGGTTGTGTATTCATCTTGTGCGGAAAAACAACCACCCCAAACAGCTTGTATTTGTTTAGCTGTTCCTAAAGATAGCACAGAGTATACAGGAGTAACTGCTGTTAATTCTCAATTTTCTGTGACATTTACAGCTTGGATAAATGCAAAAAGGAAGTCACATGTTTTCCCCAAGTTTATAGATCTTCCTTGATTGGGAATTTGTCAGTTAAAAATCACGGGTGTATCTACAACCAGGTCTTTCAGTATTGTACAGAAAAACCTATGCGCATCCAATTCCATTTTAGTTTAATTCAACTGATTTCAAACCTAATTGACTTTAGTAAATTGTACATGAGAAAACAAACAATCATGGATTTTTTCTTCTAAAATATAAATGATTTCCTAACAGGCCCACAGCAAATGTTTTTAAAAATTCCTCTCTACACATTTGGAAATACCACTTTGACACCACACCACTGCATCAGAATTAAGAAAGTCTCTTTGGAGTTAGATGTTCACTACTTTCATAGTTTCTGTGCTATACAAACATGAGTTAACAGTTCTACAAGAATTCCCCGTCCACTTTTTGAGGGGAAGTTTTCTACAGATACAGCACTTGAAACCTCCAGTCATTTAAAAATAAAATGAAACCAGAATCCAAAAGTTCCCATTTTGAACTTGCCAGCATACGTATGTTCATCAGCACAATGCCAGGAACAGCTTCAGCCATACTGAAAGATTTACAAGAAGGAGATAATCGGGAAAATTTTTCAATAGAGCTGTCTTGCAGCCCTGTCTGCTAGTAAAATGGGTCATATATCTTTCTTTATTATCTTGTTAGTCTTGATTAGTAGCAGGAATTAGAGTACCCTGAAGAATACATTGTTAAATGGCTCTGCTGCATATTAAAACTCTTTCATAGCCCATTGTGTCAGATATGCCATTTGACACACACGGCTCTTGCTCACAGTTTACAGTTTTCTTCCGTTTATAAACATGAGAATAAAGAGCTACTCTGACCTGATAGAATTTACAACCAAAGAAGTGAGATGAGATGGCAGCCAGTCATACAGGGAAGACATCTCCACTTCTCTTTTTATAGGGAACAGAGAAGTACACACCCTTTTCATATATTCATCCCGCATGTATCCATTTAACAGGTTTTAATCATAGAATCAAGGAATCATTTGAGTTGGAAGGGAATCTAAAGATCATCAGGTCCAACCCTCCTGCATGAACAGGGTCACCTACACTTGATCAGGTGCTCAGAGCCCCCTCCCCTCAGAGCTGACCTTGAGCATCTCCAGGGATGGGACATTCATCACATCACTGGGAAACCTGTTCTATTTCCTCACCAGGTACCTTTTTCCTTATACCTGATCTAAATCTCCCCTTCTTCAGTTTGAAACCATTTCTCCTCGCCCTATCAATGATGGTGTTATAAGCAGTTCCCACTAATATAGTACAGGAAAGTATTCTTTGGAAAATCTGTAACTACAAAGCCAGTCAGGAATATACATATATTTCTTACCCATTTCATGAGGAATTTCATGGCATAAAATAGCAATAGTCGTTGTCACACCTGTTTCTGTTGAGGATGAGAATGCTGCTCCAATTACCAAGCCATCAGCAAAATTATGAAGACTGTCACCCACCAAAACCATGATTGCTAACAAGCTAATTCTGTTATCTAGGAAAAAAAGAAAAAAAAAAAAAGAAAAAGAAAAAAGTAACAAAAATGCCCAGAAGTTGAAACACAAACAGATATTATCATTTTTGCTACTTTACAAATGTTTGTTTTTGTAGAATTGACATATAACAGAAAGTCAAAGAAATCAGAGGACAATTGTGTTAAACTCTTCTGTCCCCATTATTGCACTTCTTTCAAAATACTTGAAATGAAAAAGCAGGTTGTAGAATCACTCAGAGATTAAAATATCAGAAAGTACCTTCCTGGCTTTGGTTGGTGAAATTTTTGCAGTTTTCATTTTCCTGCACCCTATATTCTTTTCCTTAAAAGGAAGGAATTTTTACATCATTATGCTCAGAATTGTACAGCTACAATGAAGTCAAATATGTAGTGTAATGGAGCTGATCATTTTAATGCTGTAAAGCATCACAATAATAATGAGTTACATTTTCAGGGTATGCTCTTTATGAGATTGCATTAAGCAGAGAGAAAGAGCTAAAAGCCAATAAGCCCCAGAGTACCACAATTAGTGCAGTGCTATAGCATCATTTCCAGCTTTTGTTCCAATCAATTAATAGCAGTTATGCTCATAGTACTCCTGTCTACTCATGGATGCAGGCAGCTCTTTTTTCATCCCATTCCACTCAGTGAACTTAGTGTGAGCAGCACATTTGATGCTTGGGACATTTAGCAAGGCTTTTTGACATGAGAAGAGAAGCACTGGATGCGATACAAGTGTTGATATCAAGGCAGAAAATTGGACATAATCTAGCCTGTAGCCCAGATGAGTGGACTCATGGGAGGGATTTACTCTCTTTGAGTAGCAGTGAGCCCAGTATTTAGGCTCAATGTCTAGGCTTTGAAACAAATTTTGTAGGCTCTCTGAAGTTAATCCACAATCCATTTTATCCAAAATCTTGCCAGCAGAACCTTCCAAGTCCTCCCAGGATATCATCCACCTTCCCTCTATGCCAAATGGACAGTTCGCTTTGCAAGGAGTTGTATTTATGCCTGGAGAAGTGAGGTCATGATTTGGGCCCTGAGCAATATATGTTTTCCCCAAGTGTTTCTGACCCCACACAAACATAACGTGACAGTCTGGGGCTGTGCAGAACTTCCTGAATATTGTTATCACAAGGTTTTACCTTCGTAATGCTGTTCCAGAGGTGACCATTTTATAGTAATGGGGGAGATGTTTTCCTTATAAAAGCTGTCTAGAACTGAAGCTTTCAGGCTATTATTAAAAAAAGCCAACACATTACACATAAAAGCCTAACAACTGTATTCAGAAAATCCTCTCCAGTTGCCTGGAAGCTTTGCGGGTTCAGAACAATTGGCAGACCTGTTAGATTTCTCTGCCAGCTTCCAGAGCCAGACATGGATGCCCCCAGTTTGCACAGTCCTTTCTAAACACTGTGCAGTTTATAATCAATAGTGCAGAGCATGAGTTACATAGAAATAATAGATTGCTGCACTACATTAAGGTTGTGACTGGTAAAAAGGAGTGGTGAGGATGAAATGAGGGACTGCCCTGAGACATTATTAGTCTGTTTTATGCAAGGAGCTGACTGTTGAAAAAGACTTAGTATAATTGCTGGAACTCATTTCAGTGTGTTCTTAATAATATAACATAGGAGTCAGGTTAACATAATGGAGAAATTGCAAATGTAAACATCATGAACTTACTCGACTGAAAGCTAAGAAGATGCATATATAAACAAATCAGAATGATTTCTTTGCTTTTAGCCAGTTTTAGAGCACCTTAGTTACAAGCAATTGTCTCGCTGCAGTACACTGCTGCAACTGTAACTTAACTATCAAACTGACACAACAATTTCTAAAGAGCCTCCTGTTCTTCAACAAAATCATCAAAATAAAGGGGGGGATTATCTGCTGAAATAAGGAGATTGATACTCATAGCAAATATTATTCCATAAATTTCCTTATAAAGATAACAGGTGCAAGACTCTCACCAGAGATCAAGTTTTTTGAGCTTTGAATACAAGTTTAAAGGAAAAAATTATCTACAAAAGAAAAAACGCTACTGTTTTATCTTTTAAGATGTTGGTAGAATGAGAGTGGATATATGAGAAGGAGATGGCCAGTGGAGAGGTCTTTTTTCTTCCAGTAGCACCTTGCTTCTGAGTTACTCACTGGCTGTCTAAGGGGCTGCCTCCTCTCACAGTATTACCCGAAATGCTTTTCTGGAGGTGTTAAGCTTCTGTCTTATGGTGTCAGATTCCATTCCGTTTGAGGATGGAATTAATATTGAGCTCAGCATGTTTATGCTTTGAGCTCCTTGAAAAAAAAAAGCTATTATGAGAGAAGCTTTGAAAATAGGTATTCTCATGAAAAAAAAGCCAAACCAAACTGCCACCACCACCAAGAAGCCCACAGAGCAACTTCCCTTCCCTACAGTAGTTTCACATACTGGTTCCTAATATAAAAGTAAAACTGAACTGCGAGGAAGAAATGGAAGCAAAGAATATTAATCAGAAAGTACACCAAATTTTGTTTTAAGCCGTTGGCAACTAATAACACTGAGATCACCAGGAATCTGTTTCTGCCTAGCAGGGAGTTATGCCTGAACAGAATGGAAACATCTAGAGATAGACTAGACAGTTTCACTAAAACTGGCACTGGATTGTGTACTGTTGGATAGGCGACATTGAAAAAAATGGAAATCCAGTTTTCAAATGGAAATGAAGTCCACAGGAACAGAGAAGAATACTAAAAACCTAGAAGATAATGCAATTGTTTAACAAAGCAACTCATGACATGAGATTTGAGATAATAAAAAAGAAGGTTGAGTATAGTAAATAAATTGATTTAAATTTTTTCTCTCAGTCAAATGACTTCAACACCACTAAATTCAAAAAGGTTACACAAGTACAGTCAGAGCTTTATGGAGTAAACAGCATTGAAACAGAGAAGACAAGAATTACTTCAGTGCTTTCTGAAGAAAACAGTTTATCCTAAAACTGAGAGCCATCCTGAGTGCAGAATTCCATACATGTAATAAATCATTTCTAGTTCAAAGGAGCTATTGCTTTACCATGTAAGAGAAGAAGGAAGCAGAATTACACTAACGTAATGAGCCAAAAAAAGAACAAAATACAGTTATTTCACTACCTTCAGAATAAAGGCCCCAGCGAAGTTTACAATTATAAAAATCTGTTTCATATTAAATTTTGAATGTTTCTTTTGAAGCAAGGGATTCAGAAAAAAATAGCTTGCAACAGTGAATAAACAAACACTAAAGCGTAGACACCATAAGATTAATGAACTTCACAATTACAGGGTTGGCAGTTGTAAAGGTCTTTAAGCAGTGATTTAATTATGTATCCAAGCACCATCAGATGTGGTGCTGTAGCACACAGCAAACACAGAGCTAAGCCAGCTTCACACTTTCTATTCCATCTTAGGTCTTAAAACTTTTCCTATTGCTTGTCTGGACTTTTTATTGATACTAACTTTTTGTGCTGATCACTTTGTTGCCTGGAGGAACTTCAGACGACTCAGAATCTTCTGGGCTTCTCTAATTGAAAGGAAAGATAAGAGAGCAATGTTAAAGGAAAGATAATAGAGCAATGTTAAACAGCTTTTCCCGCTGTTGCTATAAATATAGGAATATATATAGGAATTATATATATAATATATAGGAATAAATATAGTTTGAAATAAAGATTGCTGCTATTTCCATAGATATCATTCAGATTATATATTGAGTGCTGGCAGTGTGATGGATACTGTAGAAGAAATTAAGTATAAACTACACCAAAATTTTTGTAGTTCTGTAATCCCCCCAAAAAATCATGCTTCTGCTTGAATGCACAAACATCTGAGCCAAATGTAGAACTACTACAAAGGACATCATAATTCAAATTTTATCTTTCAAGTTTGTAATAGAAATACAATTGTAGTTTCCTGCTGGATAGAGAATTTCCAAGGAAAATGCGCATATACCAGGCTCCTCGGTGTTCCAAGACTGAAAAATAGGATCACAGGTCTCACAAGCACTGTAGCGGAGTTCTCCCTTACTCTCCCTGTTGTTTGTAAAGCTGCTTGCTTAAAAGAAAAAATGCAGTATGTGCAATTATTAAAATGTAACCCATTGGATGTATTTCACTTACACTCGGAACAAAAACTGTTCCATCAGAGCTACTGAAACAGTCTTCAGGAAATAGGAAAAAAGTTTTTTTGTTCTTCAGGATGAACAGACCCCAGTGCCCTGCCTCTTGGCCTTTCACTGGGGCTTTATCATCATGAGGCATCTCTGGCCAGCCATAATAGCTCATGAGCATGCTCTACTGTGAACTTTACCCTTAGTGAAGAAGTAAAGAAAGATACAGCAGCTTTGTCCTTTCCCCAGACAGTTAATCTGGTGCATCAGTCCCAGCCTTTAATTACAGAAACTGCAATTGTGGGAAGAGAAGGGAGAAGGTGAGGAATGTCTCTGTCTGACCCTCATGCTTCCTGGGACTCTTCTTTCTGACTAGAGAAATCAGGGATTTATGAAAGAATGAAATATGCCAAAACCCATATTTGTTTGAAACTAGAAAAGTTGAATTACTAATCACTATTTTTTTTTTGTTTTGTTGTCCAAACAAAGCATAAAACACATGTTAAAGCTATTATGGCAGCCAGTGAAGAGTCAACAGCAGCCCAGAAGAGTGCTTTGTTAGAGGCAGCATCCACCTCTGAAAAACTATAGCAGAGAGATGTATTGGCTGCAAAACAGGATATGTTTCTTGGCTGGTATTAGCTTGGTTGTAGTGTGGGATTTGTGCTGTGGAGGCAAGAGGAGCAAAAGGAAAGGATTTGGTTTTTAAATTCTACATTTTAAAGGAAAAATAAAACTCCTTAATTCCCATGATTGAAGCCAGCCATATGAATTCCAGTAATTGTTTCACTTCTCTTATTATATTTATTCACATGCCACTTCTTTGAACTCTGAGTCAAAACTGCAGGACTAATCATTGACCTGAAGGATTTATAAGCTTTTCTTAGTCAACCAGTGTTTTTCTTACTATTACTCACATGACTCTGAAAAATTGGCTGCTCTTGTACAAACTAGCTAAGTCAGGGTAGTTTGTGTGATATACATAACTTTATTGTGATCTTGCAGCTGAAAGGAAGGACTAGATTGTTCATAACCATAAACAGGAAGCTATGGTATGACTCACAAATTAGTAAACATTCTTCAGCAGGCTGCTTGCTTTGCATTCAAGTGACAGTTTCTCAACTGTGCTTCAGAGAAAAGCAGTGGCTCATGAGACTCTTATCTATCACAGCTGCTTGTTAAAATGGAATTCACGTTACGGAAGGTCTCTGATTTAAATTACCAGGAACACAGATATCTAAGTATTCCGTATAAGGTGAAGAAATTGCTTGGAAAAGGAGAAAATGGGTTAGAAGTAGTGAGTGAATTTACTTACAGATGGACAGGAAATTACATAATTTCTTACAGGTAAGCACTGCTCTCTGATACCCAACTTGGTTGTATTACTTTCCAAATTTGTGAAAAAATGCCCAAGAAAGGACCAAGATTTCCTCTGTTTAGTCTTTAACTCTCACTGTAGAACATCCTGAAGTCTTCCTATGGGAGAGTCTGCCCTCACATTTAATACAATTTTAAAAAGAAGAGAGGAAGGAAATCTTCAAAAGTTTTCTCATCAGTAGGTAAGTATGTGTAGTTATATCAGTCTGGTACATACTTAAGAGAAGTCATTAGAAAAATTTGTGTTTGAATTATCTCTGTAAAACCTTATTGTAAGCTTCAAAATCTATGGATTCCTGACAATCATGTCATATAATAAAGGAAAAAAATCAATGAAGTCTGAAAAATAGTACTGATTTATTATATTAATTTGGTTCATTTTTGAGGAACAAAGAAAGAAGAATATAAAAAAAAAAAATCAGGGAAGTAATTCGTATTGGTAACCTACCAACTGTATGGTTGAAGTAGATTTGTCTCTGCCTGAATGTTCATTTAATTCAGATTCCATTGGAAGATCATGGGAATGTTCCCAGTGCCCATTAACTAAAGAAAGGCCCTGCTGAATGAAGATGCTTTGCAATTAGTTCTTAAACCCAAGGAACACAGATGCAGTCTTTCTCAAACTTTTGAGAAAGTTCAGCATTTACAAAAATTGTATTTATTGGTTAACATCAACATCTCTTAATGTTTATCTGGTTAAAAAAACCTCGAAAATTGAATCAAATACATCATGAGTGATCATATTTGCTTGTGGAAATATACATTGTTTTGAAGCTGAAGATGAAAAATTGTTTAAACATTTTAAAACTTTTTTTTTTTTTTTAATTGTGAGATGATGGTAATGCTCTTCTCTCTGAGGATGCAACATTAGTGACAACTTTTTTTTTTTTTTTTTTTAACCAAACTAAATATCATTATAATCAAAATAGTCTCATTCCATTAATTTCACATAATATTCTTATGGCTGACTCAAAGATAGGAAACAGGGACCTAGTACTAACTATCTAAATCAGGCCAGTCATTAAATACTCTCTGCAAAAAACAAAAAGCTAAGCTTACTGTGTCTTAAGGGACATTAAAATAGCCTCTCATGCTGAGAAACTTAACGAGCTTTCACACTGTTACATTATATCCTCATACGTAGTCATATTTTCAGGCATCAAGTGCACTGAGATAAGACAGCAGAATTACCATAAGCATGGAACTGAGAAGGGAGATATTATTAATTTTGGGTACTACTGACCACAAAATTTATATTAGATTCTCAAAAACTTTGGGATAGGAGTCATTTGGGAATTTTAAGATACCATCCTTCAAAATATATTGTGCTTTCATCTGTGTCTTCCATCTCTTCAAACTGTGCCTGGAGTAAATGACTATAATTATTATATCATATGGACAAAAGCCTTTCACCTGCACCACTCCTAATATACTTAGAAAATAAATTCAATTAACTGTTTTTTTTTCCTTTTCTGAGCTACAAATATAGGGAGCACAGTCATGGCACATATAAATCTATGAAGCAAAGAGAAATAGAAATCAAAAGTCAGTCTGATAGGAGCAGTTTAGAAAGCAACTGTCCAAGTTTCAGTCACACAAGCGATAACTACTTCCATAGTTATTTTAAAAACTTGTGCACTGCAACACCTCTAAATGGAAGAGATTCTTTAGAAGGATAAAACATACAAAACTTTACCTGTTCGTGTGGTGTTACCAAAAGAAAGAAACATTTTTCAATCAGAAAAAATCCATGAATCCCTCCAATTATTCCCAAAAGTTTCCAAATGTATTCTTTTCCTTCATAGAAATGTTCTACCTCTTGTGCTTCATGTTTATGTAAACCAAGAGTCTAAAAAGAGATGAAGTAAAAAATTTAAGTGCCAATATTTTAATCGTGGCTGGAGCAATTTATCATATTTTCATTTGATTTGTTTTCAAGATTTTCTTTTGCCACCTCTTTCAATTTAAATTGTATTTTGAGCTAGTCAACAGAGTAGATGGATGACATCTCTCACTGTTCAAAGCTGCATTGTTTCAAGAGAGTTACATGAAATTGTCCTTTATGCATTTTCAGAGGATATATTTTTGAAATATATAGATTTTTATAGTCTAAGAAGTTGCTTCTGTCATCTTCTGATTTAAACTTCAAACTGAAAATAACATGGAAGGCTTTCTGCTGTCAAATGCTTCCCGTTTTCCCCAGGAGAGGAGAACAGCAGCCTTACTTTGCTTCCCTTCAGAAAAAAGGAACTGAAGAACTTTCTGGATGCATCGCTTAAAAATAGTGAAGAATATTTTAAATACGTTCATTAAAGGAAGGTATTTGTCTGATACTCACTGAGAGCGGTCTTTAACTACTTTTCCAGTTCCAATTCCAGCAAATGCATTCAGTACAAAAAACATTCCAACTAGAATCATTCATAAAGGTATGAAACTCTTTTAACGAGTAGTAGAAATCTCCTTGTAACACTTGCTCCATATGAGAGGAAACTCAGTCAAAAATAAGTGGTAACATTATGGAAAATTTGTTTGTGTTTTACATGCTGCATGTTCTTAAAATTGATTTTGCGAATTTTGGAAGAAATAGTACCACTCATGCTGTTCAGGGCAGTAGTACTAATTTGGTTGAGAGCTTCAGGATCTACAAGATATACTTATGAAGGGAATTATTGATGTCTTATAGATCGTTTGAACAAATTTTCCTACAATCTGTTATAGAATCTGCCTCATGAAAGCATCTGAAGAATCTGCCTTGCAGGTTCTTGTGGGTTGGACTAGTGGATTTTCTGAAAAGTTTTTATTGACATGGGTACACATTTTTTTCTGAATTAATCATTCATTCAATTCTGCTTCCTAGTCCTTGGAATCTCTCTCTGGACTTCAAAGCATAGATGTATTTGGAATGGTAAGTAGTTGATACACAGATTCATGGGAAGCTTTATTTGTTAAAATATTAATATTAGCCAGGTTTGAATGAAACTTTCCTGTGTGTCAGTGCATGTGCAAGTGCTAAGATCTTTGCAACATTGAAATGTGTATTACCCACCTGAGGAATAAGGTGTAGCAATGCGTCGCCAGAAAGGGTCCCGACTGCCAAACCAACAAACAGCTGTAAAATGAGCGTATAGATTTCTTGACAGGAGTTAAATAAAATTAGGGATGTACCAAACATAGATCCAACAGTAATAAGTAAAACTGCAACAGTGCTGTAACCATATTCTGTAGGGGAAAAGAAACAAAGTAAAACAACAGTACTTTTAACCATTCAAGTATCTCCATTTGTTTGCATTTGAGTCTTTGTTTCATATTTGTTTTTGAGGCTATGACAGAGTTGAAAGCCTAAATAATCATTTTTTTTCAGGCTCTACAGTTAATACAGTCTAATACCTTCAAGTTTCAGGCCTTAAAGTGCTGAGTAGAACATAACTGTGCCGATTAAAGATGCTCAGAGCAGCACAGTGAATGCTGGTCTGCATTTGTTCCCTGTCTTAACAGGTTTGCGCTTGTTTCTTTATGTCATCACCTGTGTATTTTTACAGTCAACACCACATAATTAACCAAACCAGTAAAGAGAGCAAGGCTTAAAGCTTCAAATGAATGCAGGCATTTAGTTTAGGATCTAGACATAAGTCTATTAGTTCAAATGCTGTTTACAAGTGTAGTGCGGGCATACGTTCCTTCAGTCATCACACCAGGTCCAGTGACTTATTTTTCCCAAGTTATTGGGATTTTTGGAAGGTTACTCTTATGATTCTTCTCTAATACACTACTTTTGTTTCAAGCCTCTTGCACAGCATGAATCCTGATTAACCTGTATGAAAGTCTTATGATGGAGGTAAAACACTGATGAAAAACAGACGTAAAGGAACTAATGCCAAAATATTCAAAAGTATCACTTAATGTTTCACACTTTAATAGCTCAGCACCTCATAAAATTAAACAGTAAATCCCACAGACTGCACATCCAATAGGTTATAGTAGATACTCAAGGAAGGTCAGACCCTGATGGCTTATCCAAAACAGCACAGTCTGTCAGTAAAATAGAACTAAGAATAAAATTAATGAGCCTGTGCTCAGGTCAGATGTAGGTCAAACATGAAGTCCATTGCTTGTCTGTGTCAAGCCAGCAAAAGTGTCCCTCTGCTCATGGAAACCTTTCCCAAACAAGTATGGGGAAGAAGCTGCACAGAGGGCTCTGGCTCCTTCCCCTTTGTGTTTGAATAGATCAGTTTTTCCTCATTTACACAGATGTAAACATTTCTGCGATCATTAAAATGTCAGCAATCAGTCTGACAGTATTGGAGTTGGAAAATTCTAGAACATAGAAACTACCATGAACTTTGTACATGACCTGGGTAAGTTCCTTTTTCTTGGTCCCTCAATTTCCTACCTGAAAAAATGAGCATATCACCATAACATAGAAAAGATAAAAGAATTAAAGATAAAAGAATTAAATATTCAGATAACGAAAAGAAACATAAGAAAGGACTGTTACCTCTTTGGGAGCTTTAATAATTCCCCATACTCTGTACATTTCTTCATCCTGTAACTATTATTGCGATAACCGTGAAGGTCCTCTAACGTGTTTCAATTCTTTGAATTTCTTTTCTCATGTATTTTAATTTATGCTCATAGTTCAATTAATCTGCACACTGTGGAATCATATTTCTGCTTATTCCCACAAACTGACTAACGTATCTAGCTCAAAGAACAGACATAGTTTAGAGACTGAAAGATCTATTCCAGAAAGAATGTCGGCCAGCTAGGATGTAAGAAAAACTTACAAGTTCCTAATGGATCTAAACAACTAGAGCTAGCAATGGAGATGTTAGGATAAAGGCTTTGAAGGTGCTGATTTTCAGCCTGCCAAGTTTTTCCAAGAGCACCAAAAGAGATGCTCTAGGTGCAAGTGATTATTGTCAGATGCTTATTCTGTGTTGCCCATTCCTTGCTCCCAAACCCCCTGCCAGAAATTAACACTTCCTGTCATATACCAGCACATCTATGGTTCTAAACATTTCCCAGAAAGGTGATTATTTATAGAAAAAAAAAAAAAAAAAAAAAAAAAAAAACCCAAAAAAACAAAAACCAAACACCAGAAACATATTAAGAAGCCCTTAGCTCAATTTTTTTTTTTTTATTTCTGATGGTGGACTAGGGAGTGGTGAGAGAAGAAGCTGCATCAGCAAAAGTGGTTGCGCAGATATGCCTGGAAGTAGTAGCATGTGAAGACTATAACTGCAAATGGAAGTAAGCTGTCTAATTATACTCTGACTCAGCCCTTGTTCCCGCTCCATCACACAACTTCTGCTTCCCATACAATTGGTTTTGTTAGTTTTTCTTTTCACAATAATATGCCCAAAGTTCCTCTGCTGTAAAATAACACAGCACGAAAAATCAGCAACGTTCACAGAATTTATCTGTATTAAACATTTGCCACATCACAGTATAAAAAAAATTGACAGCTAACATAGTGTTGAGGCTATATATAAAACCTGTGTAATGACTTCAGTATAAACCTTGCAGAAATTTTGTAAAATTTTTGCCCAGCAATCCCCTATTGAGGGCCCACTGCAGCTCACCTGCTGGCTACAGTAGGCACTTCTCTAAGAAATGGGGAAAAAAACATATATTGAACAAGAATTCTTTCTAATGTAACATCAAAACCATTGAATTCCCTCCACTGCCCAATACAATGCTATTATCTGACATGCATGCTACAAAGTCACGCAGCACAGAAAATTACAGAGAGCACAAGTCTCATCCTGATTGGTTTAAGGTTACTTGCGAATGAAATTTCTCCAGAAGCCCCGCACCTCCTCACCTGATTTGAAGCAATACTACACTGATAACAACAACATAACTCACTTTCCAAAGTTGTTGGTGGAAGTTTTGTCTGCTTGGATTCAGGAAGCTGACATGAACAACTTAATAGTTGCTGAACAATTGCTGGACTCATTTGCTTGAAGTGCTCCTTGGAAATGGATGAAGAACTATTTTTTAAAAATATGTTCACAAGTTCATCAGCAGAGAAACAAACCTATGTAGAAATATATACAAAATTACTGAGTACATTGCATGCATCCACATTTTATGCCAGGATGTAATCTGTAATCTTAGGAGAACAGATGGTTATGCAAAGTAGAGAAACTTGTTTCCCATATACACTGTTTTGGTTATATTATTTCAATTACTTCAATTAATCGTATTTTTTTTTTTTTTCACTGAAACTTAATATTAGTAAATATTTCAGAAATATTAGATCTCTGTTAATACCATCTGAGGGTCTGACATGACAGTACCTCTTGATGCTTTATTATCTTATGTGCTAACAAGTCTTGCTTGTTATGTATGTATGTGCTTGCTGTTAATCTAATACAGCTTTGTATCAAGGCAGTACTGAAGGTTGTCCTTGTGCTTCATGGTTATATCTTCAGAGTTTGTGTTCAAATTCTTTTAACAATGCCATCACTTCAAGGTCAGCATGCCAGCTGTTACGTAGTCTAGATTTGGTTTAAAGACTACTTAGTAGTTGTATTTCTAGAGGTACATGAGAGTTTCAAATACTTTCTGTTATAAAGTCTCCTTTTCAAAAGAGGAAAATATGTTTTGAAAAATTTCATGAAGAACTTTCTTTCATCTCCAAGGTGGAACTTCTGGTTAAGATATAATCATTCAGCACCAAGACTGCTCCAGTGGGAATTTCTGCAAAACCTTTTAAAAAGACAAAATTTGTACCAAAAACTTCCCTTTCAGGAATAACCTTAATTTCCTAATCCCATCTAATTTTCTGGATTTCAATTTAAAGTTAAATATTTTGTTTCTGTCATTTAAAATAGTCTGCAACTGAAAATTGAGGAACTCCTGAATATTGCTTTTCTATTCACTGAAATTGTAAATTGGTTGGGTTTCTTTCAAGGGAAAAGCAGTATTTAAATAATTTTTTAAAAGTTGTTATTGACCTCACTTTTAAATAACCTAATTAAAAAGAGAAGTCTTCCTGCATCCATTCATTCATTAGTAAAGTGAAATATGCCTTGTATCCCTCTGAGAAATGGGATGAATTGAGCACCAATACACTGAATCTGAATATCACGCTCAGGTGTTCAGAGTAATGGGTGATCTTACTGTCTGAATCTCATCAGTTCCACCTTCAAGTGGAAGGACAGCAGCAAGAAAATTCAAAGTAGAGAAGACCTTATGTTTGTGCTCTGGAGTTATTTAGCAAAAATTGTGCAAAACCAATGAGTTGTATCAACAGCAGGAAGTCCAGGTCATAGCTGGTTCTGAGTAGCACTCCTCAGTGGTCAGTACTCAGTGGTATTATTTAATGCCTCATCAGTGGCCTCAGTGCTGGAACAGAGTGCATCAATCAGTTGCGAAATCCAGCTGAGACAAAAATGATAGATACACTGACAGTATTGGGTGCCGTTCAGAGGGATCCTCACAAGCCAGTGGAATAGGCTGACAAATCATTCTTGAAGATTAGTGAAGATAACTTATTGCACCTCAAACAGAATAACCCCATACAACAATTAAGGTCGAGGGAAAGCAACTGGGAGGTATCTTAACAGAAAAGCCCTCGGGGTCCTGACAGGCAATGTGAACGAGCCACCAGTGGGCCCTGCTGGCAGTGAAGGCTCACTGCACACTGGGCTCTATCAGCAAGAGCAGAACCAGTGGCCGTAATGGAGAATGATTACTGCCATCTGCTCAGCATACTGTATCCAGATTAAAAACCAGCAATACGAGAAATACACGGCATGTACGAGAAGTTTGAAGGTGACCAAGATAGCTAGGAGCAGAAGCAAGGAGTGGCTGAGGAACCTGCATTGCTTTGTTTGGAGAAGACAAGGCATGTAAGGTACTACATCATCTTCCCCTCACTCCATTAGGTAGGTGGAGACTGAGCCTTTTCAGAGATGTACAGCAAAAGGGTAAGTGAAGATAGGAAGTAGTTGCAGCAGGTGATAATCCAATTATTTATAATAAAACAGTCACCAAATAAGGCAATAGAGTAGTGGTACAAGTTTCCCAGAAAGACAGCATCATCTCCATCCTTGGAGAAATTTAGAATTCAGATTGACATGGCCCTGTGGAACCTGATCTAACTGGGATGTTTTGAGAAGGAATTTAGAGGGCGCCCATGAACCTACCTTTTCCTGAGATTTAACAAGGAATTTTGAAAGAAAAAGCAAGATCTTACCTAGAAAATAAATACTCCACACACAAATAATTTGTAACACTCACTTACTAAAATGTTCTTGAGGGTATGAAGACCTGCACCTTGTCCAGTGACAAGACCTTGCCTTTTAAGTTGTTTAATTAGGGAGCCAGACTACTAAACTTCCACACTAATGATGTAATTACGTATGTACTCCTATAGAATGATAAAAATAAAATTTGCATATTATCATATGAAAAACTGGATGTTTGGATGAATTGATCATGTTAGTACGCAAATACATATTTCTTTAATGAGGAATCATAAAAGAATCTGCAGATATAGTAATAAAATTAAATTGAAGTTAATATTATTCTTATTAGATCTTCCACTGCTTGTTTTATATGCATTTTTAAGATCATAGATACAATGACTTAGAAAGCAGTGACCTTTTTTTCTGCAATGATGTTTCAAAAAAAAAAAAAAAAAAAAAATCAAATTACAGGTTTAAATCTAGTTAGCAAACAAGCTGTAAACCAGTCAGTGCTTCATCTGTGGCAGTATCTGTTACTCATGAAGCACAGATTTGTGCAGAAAGCGGGAGACAAAATTAGCAACAACACTGAAACACAAAGCCTTCCAATGGAAAAATATGACAAAGAAAATAGATGCAAGTAGAAGAGGAATGGAACAAATAAGAGAGGTTAAGAATCAAAGAAGATAAATTCTCTTCTCTCCAGATTTTTCTTCATGATTTTTCAGCATCCATACAAAATATTTGGCCCTCAGTTTGACCCACTAAAACACTTCAGAAAACACTCCTGTGCACTCTTCATTTGATTTACAGTCAGGCTCACAAGTTCAAGGAATCTGAACTTGAGTGTTATCTATTGTTTGTATTGCTGGAGAATGCTTTTGCATCTTGTATGCCTACTATCACTGCCGATTTCTGATATTCATAATTTAAAGTTAATATGGAATACACTTAAAGTGACTTTCATTTAAAGTTATTTTGAGATTCCATTAAATGCCTCGCGTCAGCTCATCAGCATGATTCTGTTTTGTGGACACTTGGAATGAGATAACCATATTGAAAGGATTTGCATACCAGATACAAATAAAATTATGCAAATCTATCAGAATGGCATTTAAACAAATGCCGTTCATCTCAGTTTCGCATCACTCAGCAAAAGTCAGTTGCACAACTACAGGAAAAAGAACCACTGTCTTTGTACTAAGTTGAAGTATAAAGTACTAAAAACAATAGAAACAGTAATTGAAGCATGTATTTTAAATAGATACATTAAAAATTAAAAGAAATTCGCCCTTTAGTCTGAGGAATGTCCTTCAGTCTAAAGGAAGAAGCTCAGTTACCATTTTAATCACTGTGATAAACAACAATTCCTTAGTGTTTAATACTTAGGACTAAGATAACACCACCCATAATGAAACCCTGTCCAATAAGCTTTATTTAATAACACTTAATACTGTGACTAATACTATATAATAATATAAAAACAAAAATAGATTTACCTGATCCCAATCTGTGTTACTCCCACGATCTTTATAATAATCTTTCAGATAGTCTTCTGTATAGCTTGCTTTGACTGGACTGCTCCTGGCTCCAGTACCCATGCTTGTCATACCATAATATCTTCTTTTGTAACTTTGGAATTGTCTATTTACAGTGCAGGACTTTCTGGCTGTAAGCACGTTGAGGAGTTGTTCCAATTCTGGTTATTTATCAAAAAACAGAAATTTTACCATGGGAAAATACACATTTAGACAAAACTCAAAGTATTTTTTAATAATTTTGTCAATTTTAATATTAATTCCTCTTTTTAATATTTTTCTCTCCACTGTTCAGTACTGCAGGTAGTTTCAGCATAGCAGCTCCGGTATTTTAAGTCATCAACATACTCAGCATTTCCTCCTTTACAGCACCACACTGGCAGTGACAATTTCAGGGAAAAAGAGATGTGACTGAAAAGCATTTCATGTTCCATTCAAACATGGGTCTCTATCAAAATTATCTACGAATTACTGCCAAATATTTTCATAATTTCTTGAACTGTCCTGCCGGGGACAGGCATTAAGATACTCCAGAGAGAAAGGTGTTTTATTGGGTGCCCTGAAAACACCCCTGAGGACGCCATACTGCCCCTTGTACTTCTGAAATGGAAAACAGGGCAGCAGATTTTCTGTCTCGTTTGGTCAAGTTGCTAATCTGGAAGCATGCCCAATCACAGCACTGAAGTAGACAGCAGGGAGCCAGGAGCCCCAGCCCAAGTCCTAGACAAGGCAGGGCATGCATACCCCATGGCATAACTGAGTGCAATGGTTGTACTTGCTAAAGAAATGCTGAATTTTACAAGGGGGCATGTTCTATCACACTTTCATTTCCCTTCCATTTTTTTTCCAGCCTGGTCATCTCCCTTCACTCCTGTGCTTTTCAAGATAAAGTCATACTGATTGTTTAGGTAAACCTGAGTTTGTACATTAAGAACATACATACTGATTTCAGTGAAATTTGGACTGATGAGATTAACAACGTTTCCATCTGATGATCCTTTGTTTTTTAGTACTGTTATTTAGAAAAAGCTAATAGTATAGTCTTAACAATAAATCTTTGAGAAAGTCTTATGCTAAGGTGTTTTTTTTTTTTCTTAAACAGCTCTGAACACAGCTGAAGACAGCTTTATTTGCTAACTGTAGGCAACTCTAATTTCTCATTTTTTCCGCAATTCACATTCTTGCTTTTTTTCTTCCTGTTCCTTTTAGGAATTTAAATTTATTTAAAGAGACAATTTAATTAAATTAAGTTTCAAATACATTTACACTGTAACAAAATAGTTAAGAATATTTTTCATTTTCTCTAAATGATGTCCTATCTCCACTAACCATAAAGAAAGACCTTCTACTGTCTTCACTAGGGTCTGGATTTTAACATGCAAAGCTATTGAGTAGCATTGTGCCCATCTCCATCTTTCTTGTGAGTCAACTGACAAGATCTCCACTGGCACTTCTAAAGGAACGGTTTTGCTGCAAAGACAGTTTATGCAAGTGCAATCTAAGACATTTTATAATTTGCTTCTGTGATTTAATATATCTCTCCGTATCCTAACAGTCATAATAATGTGTTTACCTATGCTTAGTTTTACGTTTTAAGTTGTTTTAACCTGGACTTAGTGTAACTTTTTAGAAGTGCTTTGAATATACTGTAGAAGTGTTGATTTCAGCAGTACCCACAAAGGAGTAGATGTCTTAGCCAAACTTTCTAAATCCACAGTAGGCCCTGAGTAGATGGTTTAGAACTCTGCATCTAATTCCTCTCCTACAGGGGTATGTCTGCACTGCAGCCTGAGGCACCAGAGTACCTAATGTGCCCAGTGCATATGAATGATCCCCTCTACCCCTAAGTTAGTCTTGTGATGTGGTTGCAGCAGCACAACAGCAGAGAAGGCCCTGGCAAACTCAGTGCCCTCACAGCGAGACTTCCACTCTCAGACTCCAGACTACACTGAGAAGCTGTCATAAATTATGACAACACTATGTATGTAATAACTATAGTAACAACGTTTTATATTTCCTAGAGAATTAGAAAAAAAAAAGTTTATTTTCCAGCACCTACAGGTGAAGAAATACCTTACCTGCCACTTGAAGCTCTGTGGTACTATTCAAAGAATTGAAAATATATTTTATAAAGAATTCTGGGGAGGGCAAGCTTGCTTTTCCCATGCAGACTCCTTGTAGAGCCAAAGTAATAATCAAAGCAGCCAAGCGTGGAAGAGTGTTTTCATCAGCACCATTTCTGTCCATTATATCAGCAGTTTTCTCCAGAGTACTCACATCAACACACTGAAATCAGGAGAAAACAGCATGAAGACAGCCCCGATCACCTCGATTTAAATAATAAGAGTGACAGGAGGAGAAAGTGGAGAGAATGCATTCACAGCCAGCCAGAAAAAAAAAACAGAGGTTAAAGCTGTAATTGACAGCAGGACAGCAAATAAGAAAGAGAGGACAGTTCCAGGAGAACAGGGATAGAATAAAATAAGCTGAAATTTTACCCAGATTCTAAGGGGAAGAAGTACAGAACTTCATTCACATTATTCCTGTTCAGTGCTATTTCTGCTTCCCCTATGCCATGCTCAGTTACCTTCACATTCCAGGAAGTGGCAGAAAAGTGAGGAATTTTTGTTAAGGCACAAGATGTTGGCCCAAATAATATGGATTTTAAACTCTTATTAATCTCAGACTTCAGGAAGAGTTCTCTTAATGTTTTCCCTTATTTATGAAATCGATACATTGTTATAGGACAATTACATGGAACAAGATGGAAAGCCACCATTATGCAGATAAAGGGTGACTTCCCTTCCAGGTGGCCAAAGAGATGCTGTAGACAGTAATGTACATCCAGAAATGTGTATGCAGGCAGGTCTGAAATGAGGGGCAGTCTACAGCTGTTTGTTGCACAAAAATATATCCCTTTATTTCCACCAATTCTGGCTTTCTTGTTCATTTTCACTGCAAAAATTTGGAGTTTGGGGAAAAAAAAAAAAAAAAAGATTAAATTTATAAAAGCTCATTTATTATTTCTAATATTAATGAAACTGAAAAGTCAGATGAGCCAGTACAGTAATTGCTTGTTTTACACAATCATCTCTTTCTATGTGTGCCTTAAACACTGTGGGGCAGAAGCTAACATCTTCTTTTCCTGTCCATGCAATACAGTTTCATTCCCAGAACCCAAAATTTCCTCCCTCATTTCAAATAACTTACTAGTGCTATAATCATATAATCAGAAGATACTTTCTGTAAGTCATAAACATAGAAGAAGACACAAACTGCCTTTCCTCTATCATTGTGCAGAATTGGTCCTTTTCCATAATTTAAGCGTTGTGAAACTAAGCATTAGAAAGTCTATAATATTTTGAGTATTTTTCACTTAAACAAACAAACCAACCTTCTTCTCCCTCATGTCAGTGGTAAACTCTCAGTTACAGAAGTGATTTGACAATTGAATGTACTGCCAGTGCAAACAAACGGACTGCACAGCAAAGCACTTTATGGATTGCTAATCTATCTGGACATGCCAAATATCCACTGCTGTCCCTTTATATTTGCCCAGATACCGTTGGATTTTTTTGGAAATCAGCACATTCACCAAGGCTTAGAAGCAAATATACTGGTCAATGAATAATTTATGATAGGGAAATGATCACACAAAGAACACAGAAAGAACTGGAGGTCCTCAGTGCTCTCTGCTTAGCTGGGACTCCTTGCCTGTTTGCACAGAAAACTCCTACTACAGCATGGTGCAAATTAAAATTCAATGAAATAAAAAAGAAAGGGGGAAATTCAAAGTTTGCAATAGACCAAATTTAACTTTAATATTATGAACAGACGTAAAGGGCTTCTTACAGCAGTTCAACTTGTACTTCAGTAGTTATCTAATCTAATAAAACCTTATTTTATTGTTTTTTTTTGTTTGTTTGTTTGTTGTTAAATAAGGAAAAGAGTAGGATTTTTTTAGATTGTTAACTCAAACATATTATTCTATAATTTTATCATACTTGAGATCAGGAATTGTAAACAGTGGTGAAAAAAACTTGTTGCATGACTTTAAGAGATGAATATACTCAATACACTCTTTATTATTAAGTTTGAAATTTAAGCTTATCCATGTCAGTCTTTCTGCAAGGCATATCCATGCTCAAGGATAATTAGATACGTGACAAAAATGAATGAGCCCTTCAGATCTTAGGCCATAATCTTACTCCTACCATACTTCGCATGGAGATAGAATCTCATAGGTTCTCATGACAGCACATTTACTGTTTTCATTCTATAGCCAGACCAGTTTTAGAACTGCTTTGCTTTATACCATTTAGATACAATCACCAGTAGCATATCTATATTAATTAGTAAATACAGTAGATGAGAAAGTATTTTCTGTCCTTGAGGCTGAGTGCAAGATCTTGTACCTAAGCAGCTACAGTTTTCCACATACCTTAAGCAGAGCAACTGTATCTATGCCAGCTATTTCCCCAACTATGTCTCAACAGAGACTATGAAAAGGTTAGGCAGTGCATGCCAAAATGCCAGTCAAGGAGAAAGCTAGCATTGGACAGGAGGTACACTAAAAAATCAGCCCATGCTCTGTTACTGGCCAGTTGTCTGCAATATTGACATAATGCTTGAACTAGCTTAAAGGCACTGTATCATTTGCTTAAAGGCATATCAGCAGCAACTATAAAAGTATTTTTACTTATCCTTTCTTTACCTGGGTTTCAGGAGTTTTAAAATGTTTCTTTACTGCAGCCAAAATGTCTTCTGTTTCATTCCGTGAAAAATAATAACAGTCTTCATCATGTCTCAAATTGAGCATACTCTTTAGGTAAAATTTATAATCCTTATTACTCAAGTTGAGTTTTGAAGAACACACATCTCTATGATGAAGAATGTAGTAAAGGAGAACAAGAGAAATTCTCTCAAATACTTCTTCACTGAGATGATCTTCTAAACCTCCACCAGCTATTAGTAACATAGCATCTGGTTCAAGACACTGCAAAGAAATTGAAATAAATGGAAATTCAAATCAAGAAACACATTGCTAGTCACTTGTAATTCAATATGATAGTGTAATAGGAGAATTCCACTCTTAAATATAAGGCATCAAACCTAAGACTACACAGACGGGAGCTGATGGAAATAGAAGAGGAAGGTGCTTATCATTTATTTCAGTTCTACAGCAGCTAGATCACACCTTGCATCTTTTTTTTTCCAGAGCCTCTTCTTTTTTACAGAAATGTCAAGCCTCCAAGGGATTTAAAATTTACTATAAAACAGGAAGAACTGTTGCCAAAACTTCACTGCAGAGAAATGAGTCTTCCACTGGTTTCAACAGATTTTATCTAATATATCTACAACTAGGAATAAGACCTACTGCTTAATCATTCTGTATGGGTTTCTGTTATACGACAAAGACCATAACTGACCACAGTTAATCCACAGTATGTGAACAAAAGTTACATCATTTTTAATACAGTGTTAAGAGTCTTAATTGACCCAGCAATCATGTGGCTATCTTTTTTTTTTTCTCAATCCATCCTGTTAAACAGAACAGCTCCCTTCAGCGCAGAAAGGCAGTACAAGTTCTCAACATTATCTGGTCCTCTAAATGAATTTCAAGAGGGACTGAAAATAAATACCCTATATGTGGTTTATATTTGAGCAGGCAAAGGTTTATATATGTAAAACTACAATTATTATTGATGAAAAAAAAATTTTCCAGAAACTTTTGCCAGCTCAAACTAAAGTGAGCCTTTAAAACTAAGCCATAAAAATCAATAGAGCTCTGTATCAGGCTATGGGAAATGAGACAGTGAATTCCAGAATATAGAGTCTTTCTTGAAGTAACTCTGTAACTATTCATCGTGTAGTCATTTCTTTTCTCAGGTTGGCTCTCTCCAAGCACTAAGAAGACATGTCAGCTAATCTCAACCATTATGATAGACTAGCCAGAATGCACATTTGTGAGACGAAAACTACAGCATGAGAGGACCATAAATTACACTCCAGTTCATGACTAAATTGAACCCATGCTGTCAAACTGAACTGCTTATGGCTACAAGCATGAGGTGTTTGTTGGTGTAGCTCTCCCTGTACATTAGTTCATTTTCCTACACAGAGGCAGAGTAGAATCAAACACACATTGTTGCGTTCAGAAACCAATGTTCCCTAGAGGAATTGAGAGAGCTGCCATATTTTAATATAAGTAATTCCCGCAAAAACTAACACAAATACTCAATATAATCAAAGAGAACTGTGGATGGCAATGACCAATTAAATATTTATACTCATAAGCAAGCTCCGTTTCAATATGAAAAGAAGTATGGTCCACTGTGCCCTGCCCAATTGCCTACAAGGTCTGGAAAACATTAGACTTTCAGTGTATGACTCCAAACATTAATATTTGGGCTAAGATCACATAGGTACTCTATTCTCTGTCCCAAAGGCCTCAAGTTAGCCAGCTAGTATTTTTGAAAACACATTCAATTTTTGTAGTAATATAAAAACAAAACAAAAAACAGAACAAACAACAACAACAAAATTCTGTATGTACTGAAATAATTTCAAAGGCTTCTGTAACATTTCAAAACTCAGTAGGGATAAACTATAATCACCCAGTTTTTTGTTTATTTTTACAAGTAAGATGACGGAAAAGTAAGCAGTTTTTTTTTGTTTTTTTTTTTTTTTTAAGGAATAAGGTACATTGTAAAAAGATGCTTCTACTGTATAAGGTCAGCCCATTAAAAGTGACTTTTAAGGAGATATCGTAAGAACATGAGTGGGCTCACCACTTGTAATTTTTGCCATTAGGAATATTTCATAGGCATAACAACATGCATGATCTTGGTTTAGGAAACTTATTTGCTTTTAAAACACAGAGCCCAGATTTGAAACTAGGAACAGCACCCTGATTTTCTTTGTTCAAGAGATCAGAAGTTTAAAACAAAATAAAGCATCTCTTACTTTGCAAGAAATATATACCTTTGTGTGTTTGAGAAATAAAGGAGTGACAGATGCTGTTCAAGAGCTACCAGACCCTGCCCAAGGAGTCTGGAAGCCAATATGTAACAGCGAACCAAAAAGGAAACTAAAAAAACTGTTAAACTTTGTTGCTTTTAAATATCCATTGGAGGCATCATTAAAAAGAAGAAAAAAAATGAAACCAGAGTCTTTTGGTATGACTGGAATCCTGGATTTATAAGGGAAAGTTCAGTCTGAAATCAATTAGTTATTCCCAACAAGCATGAGAGAGAAAATGCCAAGCAAAGATGGGGCGTTCTGTTTCAATTTTGGAGATCTTGAAAGGCAGCAAAGACTGTGAGCAGCACTATCTTGTGTTACCAAATCCCGTTAAATCATCTCGACAGACCTCAGCACAGCACTATGAGGGCTGCACATCACTGAAGATGTTACTCTCAGCCTCTGGATTTTCTGTAGAGAGCTGTGTCCCAGTGTAGGATGCATGCAGTATTACAGCCAGCACTGAAATGTACTGCAAATGGTGAATGCCCTTACATTTTTCCCACAGAAAATTTCAAAGATGAAGCTTAAAGAGATAAAGTAAGGCCCAGCAGGGTTTCATTTAGATTTCTTCTGTTAAGGGACACAGTGGTTACGCTCTCCAAGTAAAGATTGCAAACAGAAGATAAATGATGGCAATTCAGAGAAGCTAAACAAAGAAGGAAAACAAAGCCTAGGCCCATTTTGAGATGATTAGGAGGCATCTATAGCCATTTCTATTTAATATTTTCTTGCTTTGATCTGGGTCCATACTTAAAAACACTGAGAAAAATCTCCTGTGCTATCTCCTTTTATTAAACAAACAAAATGATTTAGGGAAAAACAGACAACTACATTATCTACGTATGAAATTTCACATTGGGGCTCACGAGAAAAATGGGAGCATTTGAAAGAAGAGACAATTAAGCATCCTCTGCACAGGAGGAAAATTTCTCCACCTCATTGGCTTGGTTTATTGCCAGGAATGGTATATTCTCAAAACAGTCACCATTATGAATGTCCTCATAATTCTAATCCAAAGAGATAGTCGGACGTATGTTTTCACAGAACCAAGCCAAAGCTGGAGGAGCATTAACCAAGGCCAAGACTGACCAAGCTCTTACTAGCTCCTTTCAGGTGAGTCGCTCACTTGCCACCATCTCTCTCCTCCCACAGTTTATGATCTTATTATTCTTGTTCCTTTCCTTGTCAAACCAGGAATCAGCTCTGAAAAATAATCTCAACTCGGCAGCTGAGACTTCTGTGGAGCCATACCCTGGACTGTTTCCAGTTTTAGTCTGGATATGCAGATTCATTGCTCTGCCTTTAATTTTCTTGCTCTGCCTTTAATTTTCTTTGACTCAAACTGCTTACCAAAAACTTTCCTGAATCTTCAATACTTCAGCAAAGCTGCAGATGAATCTGTGCTAATTCTCTCAGTTGTATTTTTTATGAACCAAAACCAACAACAAAAGTGACTGATCTTACCCCAGATTTTACCTGTCTTCCACAGTGAAAACCTTCTGGGAGCCAAATTCAAGCTTACGCTTTTTCAGTTAGATCAGAGTGAAACTGGAAAATCCTTGTTGGAAAATAAGCACTTAAACTTCAATGGAAAACTATTACTGTCATGAGACTGAAATATGGGGCTTTTAAGGCATACTTGTCTCATCTGGAACACCTCTTCTTTACAAGATCAAACAATTAGCATTAGTAATTTGCGGAGCAACGATTCAATCAGGGACTATCAATTTTTGCCTGTGATGAGTCTTATTTGTGTTTAGGCTATGTATTTAGGATGACTTTACTATAACAAACAACTTTAGAACTCACTGAAGATTCCATAAAAATATTGCTCATTAATTGAAGCACTGACCAGATTACAATCCTCTTGCATGCCATAAATCCGCTGTGGGCATTCAACTCTCTCCAGCACCATTCTGACCAGTTCTCGTGGGTGGTTTGTGTGGAGCTCAGGGTTGTCAGCTGAAAGAAGGCGTAAAACTTCCATCAGATAGCTTCGGCTGGGAGCAGAGCTGCCATCCTGCCCGTGCTCTTCCCCAAGCTGTCCTTCAGCAATGAGCACGCTGAGCAGGAAAGCGGAACATACCACCCCAATAGCCGGGTGCTTGCTCAGAAAGCACATCTCCTCTTCCTGCAGCGCCTGAGCTGCACTGAGTGTTGGAGTGTTGTTTGCACTTCACAGCTTAAACTCGAAACCTGAGGAATCTGAATAGTAAAGGGGAAAAAAAACCCAACCCCTTAATTAGTGTGAATGCAATATGTTTGCAAGGATTTATTAATTGGTTGGCTAAGCCGCTTTGCAGTGACAAGCTGTTTTTGAACAACAGGGAGCCTGTAAGGGCTTTACAGCCCAGAACAGCAAGAAACTAAGACAACCACAGCCTTAAAATTTCTGTAGAATTACCAATAAGTGATTGATTGAAACTGCTTTTCCCTCCTCATAAAAATAAAGTGTATGATTTTCGTTTCACTCTTATGGCATTGCACTCACTAATAATCCTCTTCAGTAAGAACAGGAAAATGTTGTAGCTTTCACTTTTATTCCATTATGAAACAGGTTTTTAGCAGCAAAAAATATCTGTAAATAAAGATTACTGTTCTAATTCTGATACAGAGTACAGTAATTATGTTAGAAAGGAATGATATAGAGCAAGTTTCATTTCCAAAACACTTTATCAACATTACCAAGCTCCAGCTATAAAACATGAAACAGTATGAACAGGATATCCTTAAAAATTAATGACATTTTATGATCAGGGGAAAGAGTTACAAGACTGAGGTCATAATTTCATTCGTAGAACTCAGGGAACAAACAAGATAAACATCAGAAAGAACAAGTTTGACTTCTTAAACTCTAGATGCAAAACACATTTTGTATTGTAAATCTGTCTTGACACTATCCTTCCCAGTGTCAGGCTATACCATCACCTTTGCTTTAACAACATCCATTCCAGTACAGAAGAAACAAAAGAGTTTCTCTTCTGTTTTCCACAAAGACTTTTTCATTTTATTGGTAGGCATATGCTGGCAGCAACAGATATTTTCAGATGACAACATACATGCATTAAACAGCCGCACACAAGATCAGCATTTTTTTGAAGTGCAATACGATTTGTGTGTGTTCGATTTCAAAACAAACCCAGCAAATGGAGTATTTAAAAAGGAAAAAAAAACAGCAAAACACTGCTGAATTCAAGCTGACATTCACTCCCTAACTAAAGTTACTAAGTTTTAGACACTAGGAAATCTTTTGCTATATAAATAAACGTTACTGTTAGCACTCTTGTTGGGAAACACTGACATCTAAACGTTATTTTCTTACCTTCTGAAGGGAGAAAGAAAGCCTGTGTATCTAGCTTCGTGGCCTTTTGAATCCACAGAAGTATTTAGCTGCTGGAAGTCCAATGTTTTTAAAATTCTTGATGGTGCTCTGGAAGCTGGAGAGGATTAGTTTATAGCTGCCTTGAAAAGTTTTCAGTTGCTATGGAGAGAGCTGGCTCTTAAGGTAACAATGGAGGTGGACAGGAATTAGTACATGTTCTTCTTGGCAAGTTCTAAGCATCACATTATTGTACGTATTTCACATATTCTGGTAGTTATCATTTTATGCAAATGGTGCCTGCTCTACTCTATCAAAACACAAGATGTGTAAAATCTACTGAAGAATGTATTTCATTACAATGGGTAATACAAATTAGCACCCTAACTGTTCTCTGCTATGTTACAATAATGGAGCGATTTTATGATATATTGAATTTCTTTCTAAATCAAAACTTAATTTCCTTTTGCAAACACTAGAACAGAAAAATACATTTTTAAAGCACTTCCATTAAAAAAAAAAAAAAAAAAAAAAAAAAAAAAAAAGTTGTTTTTCTTTAGGAAGCACTGTCCTCAGAGAACAGGCTCTTTCTTTCTTTCTTTCTCATTCTGTACTACACTCACACCATTTATAAAACCAGGGACAGCCCAAACCACAATGAAAAAAATTCTTCCTCCCACTCTAACTTTCCTGAGGGGTTCTGTTGCAAAGTTGACATTTATGTCCCCATGTTGCTACTGTATTATTGCACTAGAATATAGTGAAAACTGATGACTGACAGATTTCCATAGTGATAAATACACCAGTCATATCATTCTTCCACCTTGCAAACCTTCAGTGCGGTAATGAATAATTAGCATCTCACTTTGTTCTTCAAACCCTGAGAAGCAGTAAGACTGCTTACCTTACTGGTAACAGAAACATCGTGTTTCTCTTCAGAGCTCTAGGGACACAGTCCTGGGTTCTAAAATGCCAGCAGTGCTTCCTCCAAAGCTGCCAGCTCAAAGGGAATAATCTGGTGTTAGTAAAGCTGAGAGTTGGCAACTGAGACTGGTGGGGAAAAAAAAAAAAAAAAAAAAAAAAAAAAAGAAAAAAAGAAAAGAGAACAACAAGAGCTCAAGTGAAGTGCAAAATGTAAAGAAATGATGTTCTCAAAAACACAATTACAGGTATATGGTACAGTGTAAACTCTTGTGTGATTAAAGCTGAACATTTAAAAAATTAGTCCTACTATTATTTACTCAATGATACCAAAGACCCTCAACATTTGTATTGAAATATGTTTTATTTTACTTTCTCAATCTATTTTTTTTTTTTTTTTTCCTGTTCTGGCTTTTATGTAATTTGCTCTATGAAACAATGCTATGTCCACATTTGTTCCACTAATAAAAACAGTCCCTCAGATGATGTGGGAATAGCTTCCAACACTTAGTTCCATAGATTGCTTAATCACCAAACAAACACAGAGTACGTTTATCTGTATATAATTTGGCATTTTGTGTATAACTAGTAATTGAAATGAAAAATTTATTCCATCCAGTTAATGTGTATAAACAGAGATGAATTGTTTCAATTTGCTGAGAGAAGCTAATGTTTAAAAGCACACATTTTATGTTTTACTACTATCGAAAGCTTCTGAGAGAAGATTTGCATAATAATACTGGCAATATCTCATATTAGTGTTCATATTACAGTGATGGTAACAAAATGAAACATTTAGTGTATTAGAAAGCCACAGATGACAGTTAGTACTGGGCACTACGGTTTCAAAGAAATTTCCCTTTTTTTTCAGGTTAAGTGTTGCAAACTTCCTTCTCTGGCTTGCAAATATGTTTCCCATTGGTGGCAAAGTTACTGATGAGAAATCAAGCTTCCATTTCCGCTTTAACCCTTAGCATCACAGCATTGCCTCTGCTTTCTGTCATGAGCTAGGAATATTTCTGTCTGCACAACAACTGGAGGACTACTTTTTACATGATTTCTGAAACCAATTGCTTACTCCTTTTTTCAAACTCTTCTGTAATAGCATTATTCCCCTGCTACCTACCCATGCTGATATTATGTCAACCAACAAAATGGGACAACGATAACAACTGAGCCATGTAGTTAGATGCCTAATACAAGTTTGCTGACAGATACAGAGAAATGACTCAGAACCTCAAGAAACAAGCATCACTAATATAATTCTCTCATTTCTTATATCAGTCTCTCCCAGTTTGGCTTAAATTGAAGTGATTTTTCAATAGACAGGAAAAAAAAGGTAGAATGACAATGTTTATGGAGAAAGAGCCCTCAGAAGTATTGCAGAACCAGGTATCTCAAAGCAAAGCAACTTGTCCTTCTAACATGAAAAAAGACCAAAACCAGAGGCATGGCAAACTTAAATAAGTGAATGACACTTTTTGAACTTGATTCTATGCTTAGTTCAGGACTGTCTCATGCTCAAGCAAGGATCTGACATCAAGAATTTGCAGAGATAAATCACCATTTTTAATCAGTTTGAACTTACGTCATGGAGGGATACTTGAAGAGTAACAGATTGCTGACAGGCACTGCTAAGCATCCTAGTAAAATGTTACCAAAAAAGATAAGAATGTGATCAAGATAGGAACTTCCCGAAATTCATATTTTATTTCATGTTTCTGTTCATGATCTCAAACAAAGCACATCTTCATGCACAAGTGCTCCCTTTTATGACTAAGCAAGCTCATATTATTATGTCCCCAAACTTCCATGACTAGGAGTGAAGGCAATTTCCAAATAGCATAATCAGGCACAGAATATGAGAAGCATGTGCAGCAAGCCCTCTTTGGTTACAGGATTTTCAGCTGTTTAAATTTTAAGTGAGCCAGTGAGACTCACTGCAGCTTGTCTTGTTTCTCCCACCTACACACCTGCTGCAAGAACAAAAGCAAGTTGCCCATTCACAAATGCCATGAATAACTGCACTCTGCAATTTACTATTTTTCAAAGGATCAGTGAATAAATTATATGTGAATAGGAAAACTCTCTAGAGGACTCACTGAGAGATGACAAGGATGTGCCCATGAGCTCTATCAACCTGGCAAGCCACTTAATTTTATTTGTACAGCAGAATAGGGAGAGGATGTAGGCATCATCTTAGCAAGACCCCTGCTGGACTTCACATCTTAACTGAGAAATGCAGCTATATAACTCTTATTCCTTAAATACTGTAAATCTTGTTTTGATGGACAAAGCAAATGTGGTTTTTGCCCTTTTATTAATCACAGTAATTTTGGCAAACAGAGAATTCTGAACTACTGCAGATTTCCCCCGTGTTATTAATGCGATGCATGCACATTACTATAATTACAGCCATAGGCACCATACTGACATATGAAAGGATTATATTTTGCAAGAAATTTAAGTCTAACTTCTATATATAGAGCATTCTTGCCAATGAATTAATGCCAGAGAACTTTAAAAAACAAAATCAGTGCTTTAAAATTACTACAGTCTATTCAGCCTCATTGGCCTCACACGTCAATCCCAATAATATCATATATTTAGAGCGCCAATTAATTAAAACGACTGAATTCTATTGAAATGATCTGAGATATACATTAATATAGTTTCACATATTAATTTGTATCTCTGGAACAAGCCTTATATTAGTTCCGGACTGATTGACTCACGTGTTAACAGCAAGTTTCCTTAAGGAGACTTGGAAATCTATTTATAATAGAAGAAAGGAATTCATGGATTATTTCCACTCTAGACCAGCAAAGCCTCTTAAGTTTTGAGAAGTGTACCTTCAGAAGTATTTTTTCCTCATACTGCACAAGTAATTCTTGACATCTATTGTCTTCAGACGACTGGCATAAAAACTTAGATGGGTTAACAAAACATTATTTTATATGAAATGTGTTACCTACTTAGGTCTCACTAATTGCCCTTATCTTACTACAAACTTTAACCTCATACAACTTCTCCATTGCTGATCTTCTGGTCAGTGTTTTTGGACTAAACAGTCCAAAAAATGGATACAAACGTAACTGTGACTGTTGGCAACTGTGGGTTGCCAACCACTAGATCAGGCTGTCCAGAGCCACATCCAGACTGGCCTTGAATGCCTCCAGGGATGGGGCATCCACAACCTCCTTGGGTAACTTGTTCCAGTGTGTCACCACCCTCTGTGTGTAAAACTTCCTCCAAGGTCCTTGCTAACTCAGGCCATTCTATGATTCAACATCACTTTCAGCTATTTTACCTCCTTTTATGCTATAAAGATGCAGAAAGTGAGTTATTAAGCTTTCCACCTGTTCAGTTATGTCCTGGAATGCTACCAGAATCTACCACGTGCATTCTTCATTTCTGTTTATGTTTCTAAAGATAAAAACATGAGTTGGCCTTACTAAGGACATATCATCTAATCCAAAGCACTTACAATTTCATTAAACATACGATTACACATGAATAACTACATAACACTGCAACACAGAGCACCAATTAGTAATAAAATGAAGAAATTGTTTTAACAGTTATGCTATTTACCACATAGGAAACAGACTTAGGTATCACATAATTTCCAACATTGTTCTGATCATGAGTAATGCTGTAACTCAATGGAAAATGCAACAATGATAGCAGAGTAGCAAAGTCCTAGGCTACAGCAAGTGAGGATTTGCTTAAATGCAACAGCTGAGGACACAGGAACAAAGGAAAAAATGCTGCTTACTCCAGGAAGACCTAAGGTAAGCCAGGATCTCCAGCAAGATACCCTTACCTCCACTACAAACCCTTAAATGAAATCAGGAAAGGGGTGGATCCTGGCTGCACCCCTTGCGGCCACTCAGATGCATACACCTGATCTCCCCTGGGTTGGCCCAGCCTTCCCACCAATTGCTCAATCACTGGTTCAAGCCATGACTTAACATTTCCACTATACATATCATATTGGAATGGCCCTTTCCCGTTGAATAGCCATCCTTTTGGGTTTGACAAACACTCAAAAGTCTCTTAGTGCTAGGTATTATACTTGATACAATATTTCTAAAACATTTTTATTCTTACAGTGATTGAGATAAGCGTGTTCTCAGACTGTTTTTGTGGTACTGTATTTCACTCCATGTCCAAAATTCCAAGCCTCTAGTTCTTTTTGCATGAAAGCCCAATTATGCTCTGTTGCTTTCCAACTCAATGTCCTCAGCAAATGATGTCATTGCTATCTACTTATTAGATAACAATAGTCTAAATAGTTGAATCATGGAAGATCTCAGTGGTAACCTCTAAGTCAATCAATCCATTTTCAAAGCAACTCATAACATTCTAGATTTTTTACTTATCCTCAATTTTTTAATCTCCTTCAATTTAGTAAGTAGTTTCCTGTTGGTACCATAGCGAATAGTTATATGTAATTGTTACAGTGAAGTTCTGACAGATATCATCTACTGCATCTCCTTTATTCAGAAGATCAACAAATTAATAACATGTAAAAACATGTTAAAAAAAAAAAAAAGTACTTTCATATGGCTTATTAATTAGTTCATTTTCACAGCTAAATGGAAACTAAAAGAAATATTTACCTATAATTTTTTATATTTTATAAAAACAGAAACTAAAAAAATACAGAATTAGTCCTTTCTAGTTGCATCAAATAAGTTACATTACTGAAAACATAAAAATACTTAAAACCATTAGAAGTATATAGTATAAGATGATTTAAATTTAACATGCAGTGTTACTAGATTGAAAAACCTGAGACTTCTGGCTTCTACTGCCAGATCTTTCAATCTCTTTTATTGTACTCAATTACTAGGTGAGTAAACATATGTACTCATTCTAGCAAATTCATCTGGAAGTTACTAAAAATACATATATGCTCATCTAGGTCTGAAATTGAAGTTCGCTCCAATACAAAAACAAAAGCATTGTATAGATAGGCCAGTTAGATTCATTTTCCTCAAATTGCTGTTAATTATAAAATAAAAAACTGAATTTAATGTCATCCAGCTTTTGAAGGCAACAGCACTGACAACAGCACATCCCATTCTTAGACATTTTTGTTCTAGTTTTTACTTGTTTTATCCAAGTTATTTGTAGTTTTATACATGCATATTATTATTCCATATCAATGCAAAAACTAACTGCAATGAATAAAGTACGGGTTTTGAAAGAATCATAGATTGTTTGGGGTTGGAAAGGACTTTGAAGATCATGTGGTTCCAACACCAATACCACAGGCAGGGACAACTGCCACTAGACCAAGCTGGGCAAAGCTCCATTCAACCTGGCCTTGAACAACTCCAGGGCATCTCAACTTCTCTGTACAACTTGTTCTAGTGCATCACCCTCACAGCAAAGAAACTTTGGAGAATTTAAACTCCTCCTTTTTTAACCATCTCAAAAACATCAGCTCATTGCTTGAAAACAGTCTTCTGCATCCAGGAAATAAACAAAGATAAATTAAAAAAAAATAAGAGACTAATTTTTTTTTTTTTAAATTAAGGTTATTCTTAGACCACAAATAATAACATAGAACTCACATTACTTATTAATGAATACACATTAATGAATTCATATATCATTCCTAGAATGATAACAACAAATAGGAATAAGCAAATAAATAATAATAATAAAAATACATTAAGGAAACAATACAGGATGGTAGTTTTCAAGGAGACTAAAGCCAGTCTCTGTCAAGTACCAGAAGACAACCTGTTATAAAGAAACTGGTGGTAGGAAAGCTATCACACTTGTGGTCCTGGATCCCGGGTTTGGAAAACCTAATACTCAGCTGAAAATAATCAAGTACAATTATTTGCAACACTATCACTTAATGTGATTTCAGTTGTTATTTTAAGCTCTAATTACTGATTTAGAGATTTCACCACCCAGACAATCTACTCTTAATCAGTACCTGCAGTCTCCCACATACTGTTCCAAGAATTGCTTGTCTGAATTTTCTATTAAGTTCTAATTATAACCTATTGTGGAAAAAACAGTAACAGAATGTATTAAGCTTGTCCTTTCATCAAGGCAGCAATGGGAAATTTAGAAGAAATAACCCTTTCAATTTTTAAAAACCTGTGCCCACAAACCTTGCAGATGCTGCGTATCATGTAACTTTCATATTTCCTTTGTGAAAAATATCCCTAACTCTAATATTTAATAACTTTTTTCTTTCTCACTTGTGCTTTTCTTTTGTATCTTTTTTACATAATCTCTGTGTTTATTCATTTGTTTTCATTGCCAATGTTTTTTCTGTTTTCCTTGTTTTCTTATATGTTATTTGATGGCATTATATTTATATTACTATATACAGAAGTACAATTGCAAAAAGAGAATACAGTATTAAATACCTTATGATGCTTGGACAGATGATAAAGGGAAATAAAGGATTGTTTTGTCAAAAATTTTTATTACAATTTCTACTGTCCCCTCCCTTCAATATTACTTTTTAACACAAATGTAATAATTCCTGAATTTGCCCTATCTCTATTTAACACAACTATCGTTCCTATCAATAATCACTCTCACTTTAATTTTTAAAAACTCCCGCTCCCAGTTTTGCTCAGTGTTGTTTCCAGCTTCACAGAAAGAGTCTTTTTAAAGTATCGCATGCACGAATTCACACATAAACAAGTCTGGAAAACCATAAATGTGAAGTTTAATCTCACTTTACACAACTTCATTGAGCTTAAAGTGTGTATTTATTAATGACTAGATCTAACAACATACAATCTGCAGCTCACTGTAAAGTTCAGAAGTAGCCAAGTAGAACAAGTCAATGCCTGGCAGTTGTTAGCTAGGAAAAGAAAGCATGAAGTGGATTAGTATGCAGAGCATGGTGTGTTGAGAGGAATTTTTAATTAACTCTCTCTTAAGAAGTTTGGTTTTGGTCTTATCTAGAATTTCATTTTATTTTATTTTCCAGAAACTCTGATAAGAACCGAAGATGAAGCCGGGGCAAAAATTTATTTAAGAAGAAAACTAAGGTTATTCATAAATCAGTGCCGAGGATAATAAAAGGGAGGTGGGAGTGCTGGCTTTAAGAACTCATTCTTTGTGTATACCTTCAGATAAAAGTCTGGAGAATGGATGCGTCCAACGTACTGGATTTCCTCCCCATTCTGAATGACGAGTCCCTCGTATTGTTTTGCTGCAATATTTTGAGTGACTCAGAGCTATCTGACTAGAAAATTCTGTCTATTAAAGAGAATAAGTATAAACTCTGAGACCACCTGTCTGTATCTTAGGATAACTGGCTATGTATTAACTTCAGTTTGCTCTCCTACTTCTGAAACAAAAACATGACAAATAAACTTGCCAAACACCATCTTCACTGTCATTTTGAAAGAGGAAAGTATGTGCGTATGAGAGAGAAACAAACCACAGCATTTCCTCTTGGCATGCTCCTTAATACTACATCTTCTTTAAGAAACCCACAAATTGGAATTAAATCTACCAGAATGCAAATACACAGGTCTGCATCTATTATCCACATTTTTAATACAAAACTTCAGACTTTACAGTAAAGCTGTCATACTTCTGTATTTAGTCACTCGCAACTCCCTGTTAGTATCAGTAGAAAAAAAGAGACTGTCTAACAGGCAGTTTATCTGGCCTATTCTAGAAGACTGCTTTTGGAGGAGAGGAATTGTGGTCTAGACTTAGTGATTGTATGTATAACTTGTATAACAGTTGAGAGCCTGCAGCGATCATCCCTGATGCAGATGCCTGCACTATTGTACAATTAACAAATGCACAGTTAGAAGAGTAGCAGTTAGGATAGCATTTTAGAGGTTTTTAGTTAGAAAGATTACCAAAGTGGAAAGAGACAATAAAAAATGAAATGCTCACTTATGTCCTAGGCCTGCAGTAGAAAATTCCAAAAGGAACACTTTCCAGAAAGGAATTCTTCCCCTGTGGCAGTCAGCCCTTAAATGGGGTCTAGGAGAGGTGCAGCCAGGCTCCATCCCTTCTGGTCACTCAGCTGAATTGCCCTCACCTGTGCTCCCATGGCTGACTCAGTGCTTGTCTCAGGTGATCAGTCAGTGGTTCAGGCCATGACTTAACAGTTCCCATACAACCATCAGCTACAGTTGAAAAACAGACTTTCAGTGTGAATGAAAGCTATTATCAAAGTAAATATTAGTTTTAATATTTAGAAGAAACTTATTCTCAAACTTGTTTTGTAATGAATTTGATCTATTTCAGCAGATAATTTTGATTCAGTTAAATGTGCTGCAATACCCATTAACAGCAATGTCTTGGTAAGTATTATCTCTGAATAAGTATTGTAAGTTATAATAATAACCAGTAAAAACAGACAAAATCAAACATGAATAGTAGATTAATTCCTTACTTTTCTAATTCTCTGAGTACAGTTTATCTCCAGTAACTCTATCCTTCTCTGTTTTTTTTTTTTTTTAATTTCCATTTTTTAATGCATACATGCATCCGTTTATCTCAGGAGGATTGTTATCCTTACATTCAGATTGTTTCTCTGTTCCAAAATCATTCTGCTTCTCTTTGTACGTCTTTCAAAAACATGGAGACCACAACTTCAAAAATACCAAGTTGGGGGTACTCAGAGTCATGAGCAGCAGAAAGTGAATATTCTTGATTAGTTTCTAGAAGAACTAGCAGAATGCTTTCATTTGCACATGTTTTTTTTTAGCGAGTACTGGTCGTACGCATTTGATTCCAGCTCCTGGAATCAATATGTTGTTCTTAAAGCAATCATAACTTTAGTACTGATACATAAAAGCAATAATCTGCAATACTTTTTCTCATCTCTCACACATTCCATAAGGTACTTGGTTCTAAAAATCAACACGAGGAAAATATTTTTGAGATAGGTGGGTTGATACATATAGTATGATATACACTAAAGTTTATGATTAGTGAAATCAATGCCTGGAAAAAACATACATTTATTTCCAAGAATCCAGTCCTACAGCTTGCTCACAGCAATAGAAAGCTACAGGGAGTTGCCTCTTGTTGGTGACGTGAGAGTAAGCTTCAAATACAGATTCAAATAGTGACTAGTTCAGCATTTTAAAGGAGTTAAATGATGAATTCTTACCCAAATTTCAACTACAAATAAACGTCGTTTGGATTCACCACAAATGAGATGAACCCGCATTCCTGCAGATAATCTTGATTCACACTATTTTGTTGAAGTCTTAGGGCACACTATCTGCAAACTATTATTCATCCCACACAACACTCAGTTATCTGAGAAAAATCAAAGCTTCTACTACCTCCTACTGCAAGTACCTCTGGAAAATTACCGGAGCACTTTTGTAAAAATATTATTTATGATCCAGATATTTTCTACAGGACTTCATATAATGTAAACAATGTATCACCCTAGTCTAAGTGCAAATGTTCCTTTCTATGGGATAACATTTAGAGTTGATAACTGATAAGTTTGATTTGACAGTATTCTCTCTCTCACCAGTTTTTCTCAGGAACTGATGCTGGTTTGAACTATTTCTCTGCGTCTCTCTTGACAGAACTAAAGCACTTAATCCTCCCCCAATCCTGAACTTGATATTTTCCAAATGCTCACTGTTAATATATACCTCACTTGCTAAATACAATCCTTGGTGCACTTTGTAAATGCCATGTCCCCAGACTGGAACTGTCAAATTAAATTGTTTATTTTCAAGCTGTTTACAGAGAAGAAATTTTCTTCCTAAGCTGTTGTATTTCAGGTTTCAGCTAGCTTCAGATCAACACAGTCTGTTTTGTTTTCTTCTGGCTTTTTAAGCAATGTATTGCATTTTTAACATACAAGTCATTTGGAAACACCATTATTCTAAAAGTAAAAGGAATTAAAAGTGTTTGTGGAAACTCATGCTAAACATGAGTATATTGTCTTAAATTGCAGTGATTTCTTCCAGTTGTTAGTGGACCAATAATAACATAAGAATAATTTAGTTAGATTTTTTATATATAAGACAATGACACAGCACATCATTCTGAAAAAGGGTTGAGAAATGCTCCACAGATAAGGAAGTCATTGCCTGGTGAAGTTAAAAGATGTTACTCACTGCCTCAAGAGATTACAAAGCTGCTTTAGGTATATGACTAGTCTTATACTTTCCACAACCCTTGAGTTTATACCTGAACAGGAAGAGCCAAGCTAGGAAATACTGAACAGGCATAGACATCATCCTACCATCTACCTTAATCATCCTAGCTGACTCCATTGACTAATGGTGCTAGGATAATATACCCAATATATTACTTACATTATTAACATAACTCAGGAAAGAGCCATTCTGGGGTGAGCCAACATAAAAACAGACCAGCTGTGTTCAAGTACCCCGCTCATGGACTTGAGTTACATTTTCATATTTAGCAGCATGAATTCCAGACGCTGTTTACTAGCAGATCCGACAGGCACTGTACATTCAGTTCAAGGATGCAGGGTGAGCAGGGCCATGCATAAGATGGCACGTGCCTTAATATGGGTATTTGCAGAAGAGTTAGAGTAAATGCTACATGCTAGAACAGGTGGAAATGCTGGCAGTATTAGGTAAAACCTATCTGCTTTAGCATGGTGAATCTGAGCAATGAATCTGATCTACAATGATGTAGCCAATCTCTGTCCACCTCCCTAAAATCATAACCTTTGCCCATGTAAAGAGATCAGTTTCCTTAATGGTATTTGTGTCCATCATATAAAAATAATCTGTTGTTTGACAGGGGAGCACTGGAGTAATCACTGATATAATTTTTAAAGGTTCATAAAAAAAAAATGTCATTTGTGCTTTTAATTCTGGCGGTCCTCTTAGGGTGGCTATAACCTTCAAAGGTCTGCAGAAGCTCAATGTGGAATCCTGGCCTCATCCACAGGCAGGAGGTTGGAGAGGACAGTAACACGCTCTCATCACATTTATTTGAAATATTTGCATGAAATATGCATTTTTGAGTTATGTATTTCTGGCCTTGGCTGTAACTCAAACTGGGAACTCATCCATGATTGTATAACCCAGGACTAAGAATCTTAAACTAAATGTAAAACATCTTCACAAGCAGTCAGTTTAATTAAGAATCCAGTCAGTGGAGAATGGAGCTCTTAAAAGATGTTTCAGAAAAGATGATAAGTGAAATATTAAGGATGAGAACAGCATAATAAAAAGTTATCACCCAGACAAAAAATTCATTTAGAGTTTGACTGTACAAATATGGAAGACAGCTGCAACAATATTACTAAAACGCACCAAGATTTCATTTTTAAATTGCTAATTGAGCCAATGATTATTCACAATTGAAAATTCGTTGCAGTTCTGCAGTTCATTTCTCTGCAACATTTCACTACTGTCATAAAAATCCAGACTAGCAGAAAATGAAAACTAGCAGACTGTTAAAATTTCCCTTCTTTGCAATTTTCCTTGTATTCCCTGTGCGTTAACAAAACACTGCTCTGATGACCCTGCTCAGACTTGAATGTGTCTTTTTCAACAGCAAAAAATACTGATCATGACAGAAACTTATTCTTTAGAGATCTATATTAACTATATCTTCCACAAATTCACCACAGCTGAGAGAACTGACTTTGCTGTTTTTTTTTTTTTTTGCTTGAAAAAGTGACACTTGACACTTTCAGTTGCTCACTGTTTTTCTACTCTAAACATAAAGAGAAGACAAAAGAGCAAAGTTACTGAACACGGAAAATACTGCAATGATAATTTTGTGTAGTGATTGCTTAAGGCTGGCAGTAATTCTAAATTACTTTCTTAATGGGTTCAATGCAAAGCATTGGACTAATATTTACTATCAAAACAACTAAGGAAAATAAAAATGTGTGATGCTTCAAACAGTGTAATTTGAAAATATTTCTTAGTCTGCAAGTTACTCATCTGTCAAATATAACATTATAGGTATTTGTTGCCATAGCTATTTAACCACAAGTTTGTTTTGTTTAATAAAATGTTGTGGGACATGCCCAGATGATAGAATTACTGAAATCTCTGCTGAATTTATAAGACTGCAATGAATTTCACTGACAAAAGGGCTTGTTTAAGTACAATTTATGCCTTTCTAAAACCAATTTAAACATAGAAAATAACTCACTGGTTGAGATTGACATTTGCCATACAAAATCCATCACAACAGATGTCTCAATTCCCTGAGACATTTTCTCCAGGAAAGACAGATAAAGTACACGGGCTAGATACTCACAAATTATTGAACTTGAATTCATTCAGTACACCTCATCCATCATATTTACATAAGAACCCATTCCTGCCAGTCACTGCATAAAGTGCAGCACGGAGCATTTGACTAAAGCAGAGCCTAAATGGGAGCGCAAAGAAACACAGCTTACTCTAGGCAAGTCTCTATTTTTAGCAGAAGTGAATTTCATATAAACTTCTTAGGGAGCAGCTGTATGTGGTCACAGGCTTGTTTATATTGCTGTGTCTCATTTCACTTTTGAACACGATTTTTAAACTGTTTTTGCTAAACTGGAAAAATAAAAAGTGATGTAAAGAAATTTTTCATTTCTTGCTTTAAACGGACTTAAAGCCAAGCTATATTACAAGACATAAGGGCATGTTTATACAGTAGAAGAAACCAATGTAATGATTAATTCAATCTTGTGTACAAACAAAGGTAAAACCTGAAAGTAATTATGTCAGCTACAGTCAGCATTCCTTTACTTTTTTAGCTCTCAAGCAGCAAAACTATAGCAACCAAAGAGCAAGGAAAGGTATCACAAAGATTTTTATTTATTTATTTATTTATTTGAAAGCATGAAGAACAAGAGCACTCCATTCCCCGGAATAAGATATCGGGCAGATGAGGCAGTAAAGCAGCATGGTTGAACATGGACCTGCTGACCAGGCTGATGGAAAAGAGGAAAAGTATAAGCAGGGGCATGGGATGAGTGGCTTCTACTCTGCCCTTATAAGGCTCCATCTGGAGTACTGCATTCAGGCCTGAGGGTCTCAGTACTGGAGGGATGTGGAGCTGTTGAAGAGGATCCAGAGGAGGGCTGTGAAGATGATCAAAGGGCTGGAGAACCTCTCCTGTGAGAAAAGGTTGAAGGAGCTAGGCTTGTTTAGCTTGGAGAAGAGAAGGCTCTGGGGAGACCTCATGGTGGCCTTCCACAGTATCTGAGGGGAGCTTCTTATACTTGAGGATTTTTTTACACAGTCTAGTAGTGATAAGGGGCAATGGCTTTAAACTAAAAGAGGGGAGATTGAGGTTAGACTTTAGGAAGAAATTTTTTACTCAGAGGGTGGTGAGGTACTGGAACAGGGTATTCTGAGAAGTTATGGATGCCCCATCTCTGGAAGCATTCAAGGCCATGTTGGGTGGGATCCTGCACAGCCTGGTGTAGTGTTAGGTAACCCTGCCCATGGCAGGAGGGTTGGAAAAAAAATGATCTTTAAGATCCTCTTCAACCTAAGCCATTCTGGATTCCATACAATTCAGTAAGAGTAAGAAACCACTTCTTCAGGTCCTCACTGCTCTGTAACTGCAGATATTGGGAAAAAAGGAAACAAACAGTAGCAATCAGCTGACAATATTTATGATGATACAGACAAATTTTTCATATTTCTCATCCCCACATCAGTACGAGAGCATCTGTAGTCATGAAGGCAGATACTGAGTACAGTTGTGGGTTTGTTTTTTTTTTTATTTTATTTCAGGCAGTGTAGGTTTATCTATCAGTTAAAAGAAAGCTGAGGTTGACTTCCTCTTGAAGACTGGTAATTTAACAGGACAGCTGGCTTTCTCCTGCAAAGCCTGACAAACAGCAGAGCTGGCAGAACAGCAGAAAACTGGAAAGAAAAAAAAAATCAGCAGATCAACTAATCAAAAAACACATATCTGAATAACTGGTGAGATATCTAAATGGCTGCCATAAAGGCTGCTACGCAGAAACACATTATTTGTTGCTCTATACTTAGTCTTTACAGCTTAAGCATTGAGAATTCTAAGTATCATTAGATTTGAAGGAGAAATAAACTATGCTGCTCTGCATTTCAAGCATCATTTAAAAGTAAAGATGGTGTTGAACATTCATTATTTAGTCCCAAAGGCAAAGATTAAAGGATGTTATTAAAGCAACTGAGAAGCAATAAAGGGCACAGAAAGGAAATTCTGCAGGAAACAAGACAGCATATTTCTGAAACAAAGCTGACGCTACAAAGGCAATGTTAGGAAAGTATTAAATATTTGTTTCTATTGCTTGGTAGTTGTTGGAAAATATGTAAACTCTTCATAAAATAAGTAAGAGATATGGTACAAGAATAGCTTGACAAAAGTTAAACTTTACTACATCTGGGCTCTGATTAAAGCAGGCAGTTACCACAATGTTTTCTGGCCTTGCAATGCATGCATTGCTAGTGCTGTACAAACACTTCTTCGAATACAATAGTGTGTCATGGCCCTACATACTTGCTAATCTCCTGAATCAATAACAAAGCAACATCTTTGGAGTATAATAAAATCAAAAGCCCAGCATCTTTCAGAACACCTGTCTGTTGACTTTCTACTTGTGTTCTGAGCTCCATGAATGTTTCATACAAATAAAGAGATCGCATTTTATGTTTGTGTTTCAAATACAGGAAAACCATTAAATAAGCAAACATGCAAGTTCTTGTAAAAAGATATATTTTCATTTCCAAGGCAAAATTAAATGTTGCTACAAGCTTTCATAATACCTCAGTGGCAGACATATGAAAGTTGATTATTTTAGGCAGTAAAAAAAAAGCCTTTGAAGGAATCCAATCAGCAGACATGGAAGAGGGAAAAGCATATCTGATAGCCCTCCAGAGCCAGAGGTCACACTTGGATAATTATATTCAACAGATCATTGCAGACTTATACTCCAGAGATATGGTAAATCCATTTTTATCACTGTGCTATCCCATGGCAATTAAAATGCTTATGATTTTCTATACTTCCATAATATTTGTCCCTTAATCACTATGTCTTATTACTGAAAACTCCTAGTGTATTTAACCTCATTGTGCACTGTGACCCAATCAATCACAGAACTGATTACTTTGATAACCTTTTCCTGTACTCTTTTAGACTCTATGTATCTTTTTCAGTCACAGGTCTACACATCATAGCCACATTTTTCCTAATATTCTTACATGTTTTTTGAATGTTACAGGGGACTGACCAAATGCTTTTCAGAAGGCTGTCAGAAATGTTTTCTCAGTTAAAAACTGTTGCAGCACATGCTTTTTTATATTTTTATTTTTCCCACATAAATAGCAGTGTTTGTAGTTCCCATTTTGTCACCTTAGCAGTATACAAATCTTTAAATCTTCACTGTCAAGTTCTAATTTTGACAAACATGCATAACTTTGGGTTATTGCTAAACATCATAATTAGCTTTATTCTAGGTGATCTGCAATAGCATATGAACTATGCTAGCCACATGTATACTAGACCCTTACAATTCTAGCCGAGTGTGAGGCATGGTTTGTAATACAAAAAATCCCACATTTAATCTTCTACAAACTATCATATGTATTTCCTAATTCCTTTTGCTGTATTTACCTCAGAGAATTTCAGTTTACCTCTGAGAAAGTTAGATCTGTTTTTAGAGCTCAGGAAACACAGAGATTGTTTCACAGACTGAAATGGTATTTGTCACTTTATATTCCTTTGGCACTGAAGGTCTATTCAGGAATGGATTATGCACTAGAGCAAACAGGAACTTCAAGGTTCCTTTTTCCTGACACTGTCACTATGACAGTGATGTTTCTCCAGCATTTTCTGACAAGGTCTCATGTTCTTGGGATTAATCTGAGTTTTCATTTAGAAAAGCAGATTTTTTCTGAAATCTTATACATGTCTTGTAATAGTTCATAGGACAAATCTGTTCACAGGCATCCGAAGTCTTCCATTTCTTCCTTCTGTGTTTAAAGGAAAAACAGGAAAAAATTGAGAGAAATACTGTAAGCAACCATACTGATGACATCTGATGTGTCAGTGTTGTATGGTCTCTAAGTGCAATTCCATTTCATCTTTTTGGAAAATTAGCAAACAAATGCACCTAATGAAAGTCTGGAAAAATGTGAAAGCAACAAAATGAGCACTTACTGAAAGAGACTAAATGGACAATTACTGGAAGAATGGTGATAAAGAGAGATAATTTCATCCTGACAGTAACAAGAAAGTAAAGTTGGAAATAAAAGTGGCTATTAAATATTCTCAAGAGGAACAAATTTGGAGTGTAAACAAGTTTCTGAAATTGAGCCATGAGAATTCCTGTCAGTTCTATGCCACTAATAAGTTAATATACTTGGCATTTTTGGGGCCTTTCCAGTTTTAAGATTGAAAAGCAATTAACTGAACTCTAACATGCTTCTGTGAGATAAGCACACATTATTATCCCTTTATCACTGAGGGAGAAGCAGAGCAAATGGTTTTTGATTCGTCACATAGTGCACAGATGCCTACCTGGGATACCAAAGTGGTGATCTCACAGGGCCTGCAAGGGAAGAAAAAAGAAAAGCAGAAGAAAACAATTAACATTTTACTACATTTGCTTTATTTGAAAGTCAAACGTAACAGCTATGAGAAAAAACAAAAACAAAAACCACAAAACCCTATGACCCTTATTAGATCAGTAAAAGAGCATTCCATCTGGAGAAATAATGTTATATCATTCACCAGCTAAAAAGTTAATTATGAAATCGGAATCAGTTCTCCTTTCATCTGGTCTCCCTGCAGCTCATTTATGTGCCTCAAGGCTCTGCAGCGATGCTCAAGCCCCACGCAGCCCGTGCTGAGCGCACCGCGCGCCCGCCCCGCCGCAGCCCTTCGCAGCGCAGCCCGACTGGGCAGCGAGTCCTGGTACAGCTCAGACCGGTCCCTGGCAGAGAAGGAAGTCGGCTGTCACGTCACAGGTGTCCTCGACGCTTCTGTCAGCGTTTACTGCAGCGAACACGAAGTTGAGAGCCCAAGTTGGGCTCGCTCCGAGGCCGCAGCCTGTCGCTCTCTCGCTAGGTGTCGCCGCCGGCTGCCGCGGAACATCACGAGTCGGGCCGCTGTCCGGGACCTGCGCTTGGTCGGGCATTCTGCCTCTTGCTCTGCTAGCATGGCCGCCATCTCCCCACCCCTGGTGCCAAGCAGGCTTCTGATATCGTGGAACTGTATCACCAAATGGCGTGGGTTGTAAGGACCTTAACGCCCACCCAGCTCCCATCCCGTGCCGCGAGCAGGGCTGCCCCCCACCAGCTCAGGCTGCCCAGGGCCCCATCGAAACTTGCCATGAGTGCATCCAGAGATGGGGCATCCGCAGCTCCGGGCAGCAGTACCAGTGCCTCACCGACCTCTTCCTCCTGACATCTACAGAATCGTGGCCTGGACTTGCATCCACATGAGCTTTGAGTATCTCCCAGCCTGGAAACTTCACAGCCTCTATGGGCAGCCAGAGGAAGTCTTCAAGGCACAAACAAATCGGGCTGCTTTCTGTGTGCTGAAAACACACTCCCTGATGGTCATTTTTTATGATTTATCTATAGCTAGAGCTATGATACTGTACAGACAATGCTACATAAACTAAAAATAATTTCTGTCCAGATTTAGCAGAAGTAAAAATTGAAAATTTCTTAGAAGAGTTTATGTACTTGTTCACCAAAAATAGTGATCTTCTAACCTGGCATTAAGATAATGAAGACTGTTTAAAATGTGCAAAAGGATGATTTTTTTATTTTTTTTTAAGAATTGTAATAAATGAACTTGCATTTTACGAATTGATTTCATTGATTCAGCCTGTTATATACAGCAGTTTATACAGATCAGCAAAAATTATTGTTCCACTGATGCTTCCTGACAATAACTGACAATAACTGTAAACAAACAGGTAGCAGAATAAAAAAAGAATTAATTAAAATTACTGCATGCATAATTGATAACAAGGAAAAAAAATAACAAGATGAATTGTTTGATCACTCATTTTATGGTCTTCTGTTTGAAAGATACCAAGTAGGAGAGAGCTAAATTTCATCATCCTGGTATCCTTGGTACTGTATTTACAATCTCCAAAGACTTGTGATTCACTGTTATGCTATTGTGTGTCTACCTCTTGGAAGGTATGAGTGCATCTGTCTCTACTGCTCTGAGCTCAAAGTAACTGGGAAAGTGAAATTCCTTTATACCATCTTCTTCCTCTTGTGCCTTTTTTTCTTCCTTGTCATGTTTCTTCTCTTTCCTAATATTGAAACAATCAACTTGTTTAAAAAGGAATCTGCTTGAATGAATATACAACATATGCATATACGTATATACTGCATATACAACATCTCTACAGCATTGCTGTAAGGAAAGCAGAAGCAGATTTAAATTGCTGGATGGTATAACTGCAATAGCTGCAGTAATTACGTGCAGTAATATTTGTATACTCCATCTTCTGTATTCTTCTTTTGTGGGCATGTCTTTGTCTTATGTTAAAGCAGTCAAGAATGCAGCAGCTGCAGCATGTCTCAACTTCCTGTTTTCCAGAAAGGAACATTATGATCGTCTTTAATACCATATAAAAGTCTTCAATCGCTAAATTTTTTCCTCTCTATAAAAATTTATTCTGGGTGGAGAAGTAGGGAACAAGGAGAAGCTTATTTAAAATGCATAGTAACAACTGTTTGTGAAGGAATATCAGTTCTTAAAAATCCTAAATATTTTCATGTGTTGTACAGTGAGAAAAAAAAATGTTTCTGCAATTCCTGTTTATTCTGTGAGCATAAGCTACTGGGATCAGAGTTGCCTATGATTCGTTTCACTGACGTCATTACAGCAGTTGTATGTTCACTTGGTTCTAACTTCAAAACTTACAAGCAGTGTAATTAATAAGTCCCAAGCAGACTACATGCTGCTGTTTTTGAGTCACCATTCCTTCTCCCATATTTACAATACCACGTCATCCTTTCTTCTTCAGTGTTCACTGTTTGGCACAGCTCCTCCCTTCACATTATATACAGATAAAACCAACTGCGTCCTGCAATGCTACTCTATTTCCATTGCTGAGTGATATTTTCCTGCCACAAATTGATCACAGTGTACTTCCAGAGAAGGTATCCTTCAAAAACTGGTAAGGAAAACCAAGAAATATCTATAAAAGCAAGGGGAGCAGTTATGCACGCACACACACACATGCTCCAGTATAAATGCTTATGTTTAACAGCAGGGGCAGTATGTCTTCTCTCCCCCATGACAAAGCTAATTTTAACTGAGACATTCATAGTAAGCAGTATTTTTTCATGTCCCAGGCACAGAACTGCATATACAGGCCTTTTTGAAGAGAAACAGGCAGACCATCTGTTTTGGACAGTGAGATAATGCACAGGAAGGAGTGACTCTGTCCTATGTAGTTTAACCAAGTGCGCAATAATCTTATGCAATAATCTTTTGTGTCTGAACTATGGATGAGGTGTTCAGTAAGGTGTCAGTTCAAACAGTAAATAGTTCAAAAAAGAGGTGTAGGGGAATTGGAGTATTCCTGACACACAGATCCCTGTCCCAGTGTCTGTTCTTGCTTGAATGAACAGGCCGTCCTTACTACGGCAATGCCATTCCATGCTGCCAGTAAATGATGACTACCTATTTAACATGAGCAGCTCTGGGCAGAGCTTTGGCCTTTTTCGCAATCCCTTGGGTGGACACAGACCTGCTGCACTAGTTCATTCTGCCCACACCCATTTTCATTGCTTTTCTCACCAGGATGCTTTTCTCTTTCCCTTTTCTGAGTCAGGAGCAAGACTTTGCAGCTTCTCTGTTTCTTGCAGGGGATCAACAACATAATCTATACCTAGCCCATGATTATACCCATGTCTTGTTGAGATGTGATGTTCAATTCAACTACAAAATAGTTGTAAAGATCTATACCAAATAATTTTCTAAAGATAATCCTGGTGCTTGGCATGCAAAGCAGCCTGATCATTGAGCTCTTCTTACTTCTAGCACAGATGCAGTACCAGCCATGGTTCTTCCTAGGAGCTCACAGGTGGTGCTGAGTTTGACTAGAATGCTTGCGCTATGAGCTCAGTTTTTATGGGTACAGACCATAAAACTTGCAAATAACTTTAACAGAAAAAAATAAGTCTTTTCTATCATGCATTTCCTAAAAAAGCATTATTCCTTTTGGGAAAATAATTTCAATTTATAGGGCTGTCTGACATGGACATATATACTGTAAGACTCTGCAGCCTGAATTGCTTTTAAGAATAAAACAGGAAAAGCACTTTCATTCTTTGCTCATCCAAAAAGACAAGTGTAACTGTTTATTCCCAGATTCCTGTAGCACGTATCCGGAAACAATTTAATCTTTAGTCGTCTCAGTGGGAAACAGGTGGTGTTTTTCTCCTTCCATTTTTATCCAAAGTCCTCAGTTATTTCCTATTTCCTCTTGAGAATAACTGTGACTCCTTTTTCATCACAGGAGTGATGGGATTATAGGATTCACTATATCAAATCAGGAATTTTTTCTTATGTGTTTTTATTTCAGGGCTTTCTCCTGTATTTAAAGAGCATTAATTATAGAATTTACTTTTGATTTACTGCATTTTTAATCTCTCTAAATAATCTGTAATTTTTGGTGGTGGGTGTTTTTACCACTTCTCTTCATTAAATACAGTCACACAGACATACTAGAAAGGGAAAAGTCTTATAATCTAGATATGTCCTTCGATATCTGTGATTGGAGAGCCTTCCCTACAAACTCAGCCAAAGCTGTAGAATAAGGCATCCATCCAACAAAGGAGTGTAAGAGAAGAAATGAAAGCTCAGGCAAAAACATCTGATACCAAATATGCGATGCCTTGATAAAACAGCTGAAGCAAGGAGCTACTTCCATTCTAAGTCGCTAACAATAGTATTTTTACTTTATTGTTTACTAGCTACCTAGAGAAGAGGCCAATTATAAGGATAATACAAGGCCAATTATAAGGATAATACAAATGTGTTCTCAAGCCAGTCAGACAAAAAAACGTATATTCTGATGCATAAACCTATTCCACATGTACAACTTACTCCATTTAAATAAGAATTTTAACATTTTTGTCAGTCATCTTAAACACAGGAAATCCTGACTACAGCTCTTACAGACAGTTCTGAGAGAGCATCTGTTTCTCCTTACAGATACTTGGTAGAAGCTCCTTTGCTCTAGCTTCTTCATACACTTCTTTTCTTGAGTCCTTCTGTTTGCCAGGTGCCCTACAGAAGCTTGGAGCAAGATGTCTCCATAACTCAGTGGGCATGAGAAACATGCAGAATGATTGACTGCCTGGAAGAAAACACTGCTACTGCATGCAGTTGAAAAAAATCTCTGAAAAGGAATCTAATGGAGTATGTTAACAAATGAAATTACAATAGGGGTGGAAGAATTTTGTTTCAAAAGCATAGAAGTGATTTTATTCCTCTAAACCGGAAAGTTAGTTAATGAATTATAAGATAACTTTATTGCAATATAATGTAGCTATTTATCACACCTGTGTAGATTTTTTTTAAAAGAGGCATCAATATTGCATAAACATAGTCACTGAAGTAAAACCCAACAGAAAGATCACCTCTTGTTGTATTGATTTGAACCTTGGGGAAAAATTGTAATATTTACAGAATTATCCAGAAGTGCAAGGTTGTAGAGAATGACACAACTGTTCCCAAAGTTCTGATCAGAAATCTTTTCAGTTAGACCAGGAATCTTTCTACAGGAATCTTCAATTGCATTTCATCTATGTATTTACTTATTCGTAAGGAGACAATATGTAACTCACAGAGACAAGTATGGTAGTAGGTTTTACATTAATGAAAAGATAATAAGCAGCATTTTCCTTCATAGTCTAAATAACACCGAAGCAGTACAACAGGAAAAGTTATAAAAAGATAGGAGTAATTATTTCCTTCATATGCAAAAGCAAAAAGAGAAATGAGTTAAATAAACAATTTCATACAGTAAACATCATAGGTTTGCCCCGACTCTTCTCAGCCACACTCATTTATGTGAAAAACAGCTGTACTCTTCATACTAAACAACAAACTGAAACATTTTGGCGAACATATCTATATGTGTGTGCATGTTTACATAAATCCATTAGCTTTGTATTTGTGAAGGGATAAGACTATTATTTGTGTGGAAAAACACGAAGCTGCCATGAGATTTGAGTAATAGTTGCATAGATTGGTTTTTGTTTTTTTGGAACTTATGGGTATTTTGTCAGACTACTTGTTGGTATATGCATCATTTCCTTGGATATCCACTGCTGCTTCTGATCCACTCATTCTGGCTGAAATACTTCTTTGGTTTTGTCCTTTGTTCCTCAAATAGAAGTAAACTGCACTTACAGCTCCAACTATAAAAAGGGCTAATAAAACAAACAGCCATATGATGCCAGTAGAAAGCACTGTCTCCATTTTCTGTCCTGTAAATTAGTGAAATAGAATCAGAACTTTCAATCTTAACAGATTTCAGAATCCAATCATAAACAAAATTTCTTTAACACAAAGTCAGAAAAATGGATACAGATGTATATTTTCTGTTCAACACATTGGGTTTCTCCATTCACACAACTGAATAAATTACAATTAGACAAGTTTGACCAAAAAAGAGTTTAATTCAGAATTACCTTATTTCCTGCCTCTAGATATGAATTAAATTTACAGAACTTTTATTTTTAGGCACTCTCAAAATTAGTATTTGGAAACTATTTTATTATTTTCATGTTCTATTTGAATATCTTTCACTGAAAAGTAAGTCAACTTACCTCTATTTTCAGGTGACATGTCTATCTTTTCCGCAGCTTTCAGAAGGAAAAGAAAACAATTATTCTGAATGCTCAAAAAAAGGGAAGAAATTTAAACTTTCTAAGACCAGATGTTCCTGAGAATTTGCCCCAAACCCACCTGCCCTCTCAGGGAGATAGAACTAAGCACATGCAACCTCTAGAAGAAATATCAAGCATTCTACTAAGAGCATCTGATACTAGCCAACAAGAAATGAGATTATAGCTGAATTTCTTCTACTTCCACAAGGATTTTCAAATGTGTTTATTTCTGAGAAACTGCCCACACGATCTGTATTCTTTTTTAGGCATTTTCAGAAGCAGAAACATTTCATGAATGGAGATCTTGTAAGTTAGAAACATATAATGAGGATATTGAGCTGAATGTGATCTGCCAGCTTAGCCTTTTTCTGCTGGAGACAGCTATTCCTTGTGGATGTAGTCCCTACTGTAATTGCACTTCCTAAATTTATCAGGTAAGTGAAAGGTGAACAAAAGTATGAAGTCTGCAACACCAAATGGTCTTGTTATTTACCACTTTCATTTAGTGTCATTCAGCTATCAGACCTTTGAATTTTCTAGCAGGTGATCATTCTTGCATCAAGACACAATCAGCATTTTATTAAATGTGACTTCACACTGCTAAAGATTGACGACATAGATTCCCATGTCACTCAGTCCTCAAATCATCAGTTCAAAGGACAGCAATGAAAGTAATCACCAAATACAGCATCAGACAGAGTCTGCATTGCATTCATCAGAACAAGATTTTTTGAGAAAGTAGTCCATTGAAATGAAACAAGAATTGCTGCTTTTGAACTTAGATGGTGCGATATTTGATGGAAAGATCTAAGGAAAACTACCTTTTTATTAAAAAATGAGAAGTCTTTGTTCTTTTGGTTAAACATAGGTATCTGAAGTATTCTTGAGAGCTGCATGGAGCTGCTGATGGCAGTTTTACAGGACTTAGAGCTGCAGCCTTATGATGAGGCAGTCAGAATCCACATGGAATATCCTGCTGTCCCTGAGGCCTCAATATTTTGGCAGCAGAGTGCTGCTATTGTTGTTTGCTGGTTTTACACTTGAGCTTGTAATATTTTATATTTTTACATGTTTTACAAGGTGTAATTTAAATACATTTTGAGACATTATTAGCCTCAATACATTAGAACTGTTACTTACTTTTTGCTTTTTTACAGATATATCCTTTTCTGAAAGAACAGACGTTGGTGTTCCAGAACCCAGTCAATGCACATACTTCTCCACAGTCTTTATGCATTCTGTTTGTAGGCTCCCCAATTTGCCAGTTGACAAAATCCAATTCTGACTTGTCTGTCCATACCCATTGTTCTGATGTTTAAAATAAGTGTATATGTATAAAACAATGACATAGAACAGGTTGTGACAGGGAAAACAGCAAATTTTAACATGGATAATTGTTTCTGCTACAGTTCTAAGTGTATGTAAACATGTGATGTAAGCACGAAATAAACATATTTGATTTTTATGTTGTTTTCTAATATGGATTTTTGCTTTCTTCTTAACAACGTATAATAATTTTGTATTATATTGTAATACATGATTAAAAAATGAAGATGTTACCTCTGTCATCCCTCTTTAGACCTATCCAAAAGTTTGGAGATTTTCCATGAAGTATCTTAATGGTTTCTGCCAGAAAGTTTGCTTCGGTATAGTCTCCTACAGATACCAAGTCAGCAGCTGAAAAGTATTAATGCATACATCACATCTCCTTTTTTTACAGCTTAAATAAAAAAAAAGAAGATACTGGAAGATATTACTGATTCAAGTAACATTCACAAGTCCTGTTATGGTTATTGTAATGCTATATTGTATATTGAGCATGAGTTATCTGTGGCTGCAAGTCAGTAAGACAGAGATTTTTTGTTTAGCCTTTTGCAATTTAGAGAAGACAAGTTGCTCTCTTTCAACACTTTTGGATAGATCCAACCACGCTCCAGACTGCAGGTAGGCTGAAAGCAATACGTGGGATGTTTTCAGCACCACGCATCCTGTCACTACAGCTCCGTCACTTGCCAGTGGCTGGGCAGTGATTTTAGCAGTACTTGAATTGTGAAGGTGTTCAGTTAGACTAGATGACCTTGGAATTCTTTTCAAATCTTGATGATTGTATGATTCTGCACCCAGAAGTTGTTACAAAGCCCCTAGCAGTACTAATTCAGACATGCGTGTTACGCTCACCAGGAAATCACCTACCTGACTTTGCCATGGGTAGTATGTGCTGCAGAAGTGTAGGAACCTACAGTATGCACAAATGTTCAATGCAATTTTTCCTTCTGGCTACTAGGCTACTTGCAATTAAAAAAGAATACCACTCAGAAATACAATGTCAATGCATGATTTCTCCTATTCTTACACTGAAATGTAAGCTGTTTCACAACAATGCCCAGTTAAAAGTGAAAAGAAATCTGAGACGTGGAATAAAACATTGACCCTAATCCACATAGAGCTCTTTTCCCCACACTACAGCTGACAGCAGGGAGTACTTGCAGAGCAGGACACAGTGAGTATGTTTTACTGACTCACGAATCCAGATGACTCCTCAATCTCATTTATTGTGCAGACATTCAAATTAAACTATTAAACAGTGCCATCTAAAAGCATCATTTGAAGTTTTGAAGTAATATAAGGCATTCATATAATTATCACCCATTATTTTATGAATTTCACTGCATCTTCATTCCTTCTAAAACACAACACTCACCTACTTGGGCACACTCCCGACGAGCTTGAGACCAGCTTTTTTTCCTGACAGCCTCAAAGTAGTAGCAGTGACCATGGAAAGGTATCCAAGATTTGTGTCCTTTTGATTCAGGGCATTTTCCAGGAAGCTGAGGGGGCTCAGTAGGGGCTGTTACTAGTAAGAGATGGGTATTGGAAGTTGTTATTTTTTTTCCCCATTACACAAGTAAGAAAATATTTTTAAAAAATCCTATATTAGGTTTGTCATCAGAGAACTGAAGCATGTTCTAATAAGAGCTTGAGTATGGCTTTGTTTGAGAGCTTACTTGACTTCTTTTATGTGTCAAGGTGATGAAGAAGATACAGTATAAGCAGCATGAATTATCTGTAATTAACATTTTTGTCGTGAATAAGTCAATAAATATCCAACTGGGTTTCTGGCATAAATGTCCGCCTGATTAGTTAAAACTGTTACTTTAAAAATAGTTTCTGACTTCCTCAGTTCTTGACAGGATCAAAACCTTCTACTAGAAACTGTAGTTGTGAATGAAAGGGTTATAACTTAACACAGCTTGCAGAGTTTTTATTAAACTGTATACTAAATAAATTCCATAGTGATCAATACATTAGGAAGATTTTGGATGAGAAGATAAATTCACATGGAAAGAAAATTAAATGCTCTGCCAAATCGCATTTTCTTCCTGTGAGTCTTCCTCAGCCTACTTCTCCCCTTGTTAAGGAACATTCAACTCACAAATTAGATTTCCATAATATTGAAGTGGAAAGGGATATTATGTATAAACTCCAATGATTTTTTTTTTTTTTTTTTTTTTGGTCAAATTACAGCATCAGGAGATGTGATTTGGCATGCAATTTTTCATTTTCTAATAGTTCAATATCTTCCATAATATTGAAGAAAACAAGAATATTTACCTGAACCATAAAATTAGAAGTTTCTTCAGTGAGTTATGTACTTTGTCCATATGCTCACAGCTGACAAGTTGATATATAATTACATCTTACTTAGAACAGATGTTTGTCATTGCTATTCCTAGCTATTTCCAGTGATAGAAATTCTCTGACCCGTTTTTAATTTGTGTTTTCTGTATTTTATCCTGTGTTTGGTAAAGGCTTTGTATTTGTTAAAATCAAGTTTTTCTTCCTGTAGTTCTGTTACTCCTTTTCCAACTCATATCATATATAAAAATAATTAAACTCAATTTCTTTAGGGTTGGTTTTCAATATTTAAATTTGATCACCTGTTTAGATAAATTATTCCCACCATTTTTTAATTAATTAATGCATTTCTCTTAGCACTTTATTTTAGTCATTTGCAGAACCTCAATTATAATCCTCCTTTATTTGAACAGCAGTGTTTTCAATCTCTGATGCCCCAAACTGTGTACAGAACTTCATGAATGAAGCTTCTGAGTGGCTAAGAAATCAATGAGTACTCAAAGTCTTGATTTCTTAGGGTTCTGGTAATGACTATTATGAATTTATTTATTTCTGGAAAGAATTCCCAACAACACTTAACGTGTGTAATACTATAATGGGATAATAATAGCAGGATGGCAAATTCTTTGGCTACAATAAATGGTAACGAGCCCAAACGCATCACCCAGAGATACAGAAATGAAGGAAAAAAGAGCTGCTTACCATCAGAAGGCCTCACGTAGGGATTTCTGGCAAGAGATACCCTCACCTCTACTGCCAACCCTTAAATGAGGTCTGGGAAGGGGGTGGATCCTGGCTGCACCCCTTCCAATCACTCAGGTGCATTGCACACACCTGAGATCCTCTGGGCTGGCCCTGCCTTCCCACCAGGTGCTGAATCACTGTTTCGGAACATGACTCAGTATTTCCACCACAGTGTGTTAGTTAGCTGCTTATGTATTCTGATATACAAGTGCATAAAACAAGGTGGTTTGTTATATTAGCACAGTTGGTAGATCCTCACACCCTCTAGCTAAAACATGTTAAATTGCTCACCATCTGACTTCTTACAGATGGAAAAGTGTTTCTCCTCGCATGAAGCTGTTTTCCAGGTTCCATCAGTATCTAAGTAGACACATGCTAATGTCTGTTTTGGTTCCCCGCTGGACCACTTGCTGTAAACTAATCTCCATCTGTCAATCCAATGATACTTGCCCTCTGTCTGGAAGCAAAATGCATGCAGTAATTTCAAGGATACTGAGACTCATAAACCTACTACACAGGGTTCATAGAGGACTCTCATGTAACCAGTATGGATTCAAATGCTTACAATCACCACTTTTTTGTTCTTGCTAACTGCAACAAGATGTGCAGTGTCTGTTACACACATACATGATTGCAGGGTAATTTTCTTTCAGTCATCCAAAAAGTATCTAACATTAATTCAGAATATTTTTTGAGTATGGAGATATGGAATGAAAAAAAAAGGAAGGGAAACATGAGTGAAGACAAAGTTGGTATCTCCACCCAAAATGTCTGCATGTTGTGGGTGAATGTGTTCTTAATAAGCAATGCTGATTGCTATCACTTTGGTTGTGGTATCGTGACTGTGATTCATGTAGAAGAGCGCACCATGTCAAAATGCACCTAACATCCAAATGTTCACCCTCCTACGTCATATAGTTGGCACATACATCTCGAAGACAGAGATTAGTTTTTTTCCCTATAATATTCTAAATTTTTAATGAGAAAAATTACACCAGGAAGAATACTTTCATTGCCCAGTATGTGCAATTACCATATTATACGGGCTACAGATTCCTTTATACAATTTTTGCCCTTCATTCTTTTCAGGATTGTATTTTTTTACTGCTAACCACAAATAGTTATTGTCTAAGATAATTATTTGTGAACATAAACACATACATTAAAAAAAAAAATCATCATTCATAGATTTCTGATATACAACTAGAGATACCACGTCACAAATGTCTGAGGTAGATAAAAACATGAGAGGAGGGCAGGGTGTACCCCTACATATCATTTCTGGTATACCTATTGGATTAAAATAAGTTTATGATGGGGGAGATTTCACAGTTTATCACTTAGACACTTTAATGATTCCATACACAACTTTATTAGGTACTGGCTTGCAGGAGTATTTCCTTGTGCTAAAGCACCTTCGAGAGTTCATAGTTCATTAGAATCTCCTCTGAGTCCTTTTTGATGAACAACATAACAGACAGGTAATGCACTGACATAACATGCTGCTTTAAGAAATATGCTGTCAGAAATTGCTATAGATTTCAAGCTGAGATCATTCAGTAAGACCTGTACATGCAAGCTTAACTGTCTGTAATGCACGTGCTCTTACCATGTAGCTGTTAAGACCAATCCACATAGGCTGCCCATATTCCTGTGCAATTAAGAACAGTAGTGACTGGCTATATGGGTCTAAAATGCTAGCAAGTTCTGAGGAATTGCTCTTGCAGGATTGTTGTGCTTCTTCCCAATTCATTTTGGAATGGGTGACAGAGTAGCTAATGCCATCAGAATGGTCAAAAGCAAATTCCAACACTGTTACCGATGACTTATAGAG
>NW_024962334.1:31678868-31771709 GCF_019238085.1 Lagopus leucura | reverse complement strand
TTTTTTTTTTTTTTTTTTTTTTTTTTTTAATTCTTTTTTAATTGCTAATAAGACAGGCTGAGGGAGCTGGGCTTGTTCAGCCTGGAGAAAAGAAGGCTGCCGGGTGACCTCATTGCAGCCTTTCAGTTACCTAAAGGGAGCCTAAAAACAGGAGGGGAATCAACTCTTTGAAAGGGTTGATAACTGCAGGACAAGGGGAAATGGTTTTAAGTTGAGGGAGGGGAGATTTAGGTTGGATGTCAGGGGGAGGTTCTTTACAGAGAGAGTGGTGAGGTGCTGGAACAGGCTGCCCAGAGAGGTTGTGGATGCCCCATCCCTTGAGGTGTTCAAGATCAGATTGTATGGGGCTCTGGGCAGCCTGGTCTAATATTAAACGTGGAGGTTTATGGCCCTGCATGTAGCAAGGAGGTTGGAGATTCATGATCCTTGAGGTCCCTTCCAACCCTGGCCATTCTGTAATTCTGTGATAATTTGAATGGAATATGTTCTCATTCATTTTTTAATAAGTAACAGATAACTTCAAAATAACAGTGCAATTTTCAGATTAAATAAATACACTTGCAGCCACTAGGGACTTCAAATCAGTAAATTCACTGAATTTTACATAGCAGGGAGTCAAAAATAGCACACATACTCTGTACATTTTCAATATTCTCTTTGTGGCTTAGTATCTTCACAACTCTGTCAAGTTTATTTAGATACATGTAAAATTTACTTACCAATTACAGTAATTTCTAGATTATTATGAACTTCTGTAAAAAAATGCTTAAGATTTTTAGCTATTAAATGATTTTAAATAAAAACATTTTGCTTTTATAAATTCTTTGCTTCAAAACATTTCCAAGTAATAACGTAATGCAAGATGGTCTCTTAAGCTTTATTGATATTTTGTCTATAACTAACCAACTATGAGAAAATAAGTGTGATCTAAATTCTGCTAAAAAGAAAAGTGATTTTAATTTTGTCATTATGAATTCCAGGATTAGTGATACAGAACTCACCGCTGTTCTTCTGGCATATATACCCACTGGATTTATAACATGGCTCATCACTCCATTTTCCTATATCAGTATAATCTCTCTTCAGAGAAACACAGTCATACTGTTGGAGAACGGGAAGGAATATGACAGTCAGCACATTAATATTAGTTTAGTATTAGAAGTTATAAAACTAAGTAAAACAGCTATGTGAAGTTTCATGCCTTCTTTTTCTTTTTTTGTTTTAGTTCTGGGGCTCGCATTACAACTGAAGAAACACCTTCCTCTTTTCTTTTTCTCTCATCTCAGGCCTCCTCTGTGGTGGTAGCTCCACAGAGCTTACTCTGGAGAAGCAGAAGATGATAATGAAATAGGAGTAGAGCAGATGGGCAATTGCTTCCAATAGTACAGCAATTTTTCAGTGATATTTCACTCCTTTGAAAATCATGGAATAATAGAATATCCTGAGAAGAAACCCTGGAATTGAACCAGAAGGATCATGCTAATTCTGGTTCCACACAGGAGCACTCCAAATTCTAACCGTAGCTATGAGAGTGCTGTCCAAATGTTTCTTCAAGACAGGTTTGGGGCTGTGACCACTGTCCTGGGGAGTTGCAGGAAAGGATACTCAGAGAGTAACAGTATGTTCAAGGTGAAGGAGAGAATTAGAATGTACCTTTCTGCCTTCTGGTTTTTGTTTTGTTTGTTTCAGGATGTTTCCCTGAAGCACTATCAGAACTGTAGTGAAATTGAGACACGTGTTGTGCTGCATCCTGTTTGTCTTCCTACACACCTCAGACAGGGACCAGAGCAAAATGGGCAAAAGCACAATGAATTAGCTGAGGTGAAGATTAAGCTCTCTGGATTCTTTGGGGGAGTGAGATATAAAATGAGGGGAGGTTGGACACAAGTAAAGTAGTCACACTGAAAACGAAGGGTAAGTTCTGAAAAGAAGATAGGGAAATAAATGGGAGAAGGTGGTTTGCGTACGTGGAAGGCTATTGTATTTACAACATTATGGCATTTTATTTCAGACCTAGTAAGAGTGTTTTGTTGGTTTGGAAAGCAGTTGGCATCTGTCAGCCCTTAGTAGTTTAGCTATAATTTTAAATATGGAAGAAATAGAAAAAAATTCAACTGTTGCATGGTCTCTTCCTTCATTTTCCAACGTGATTTAATTTACCAAACACGTGAAAGTGTTTCCCGTGTGCTAGCTTCTAAAATTTGAATGCTATATCTGCATTTTCTCCAAAATAGAGAGCAAACTAGTTTGAAAAAGAAAACTTCATTTAGTCAATTTGTCCCAGAATATTCCCAAATTCTTAGGCAAATTTGCAGTAATAACATTCTCTTGTGCTAGGTATCAGTATATTTAAACAGGCATTGTAATGGTCATCCCAGTTTATAGATGAGTAAGCTGGAGAAAAGCTGAGGAAAACCGAGATGTTTAATTGAAGTTCTGCTCTCCACATTTTATCTTACAGTAAACTCTGAGCAATATTTACCTGCATCCGATTGCCATCATCTTCTGGACGGAGGCTGTCAAATAAAATAGGTTCATAAATTTTTGGGGAATCTGGAGCCCAGTTTGTATAGGAAACAGCACTTCCATCAGCCCAAACAAAGTTGAGTTCACTAATTATATCATTCAAGCCAATCCAGGGATCGTATAAAACATTCTTCAAATGGTAAGTGAGAAAAGCTAGGGGGAAAAAAAACCCACAATAGAAAAGAAACTGAACATGTCACGTAATCAGTCAAAACACCAATCAAGACATCAGGTAATAAACAAGCTCTGTAATTATTTTGCATGCTTTATTAAAATCTTGAAAAAATATTTTAATTAGCTTTTCATGAGGAATGTACCCAGTTTGATTCTGTTAAGTTTATTATGTCAGAATTTTACCAAGCCTTTGATTATGAAACATCTCAATGAACAAAAGCACTTAGAACTATAAGGATAGATTAGAAATAAGGTAGTACAGAAAAAGCCACTTGACCATTTGTCATAGGAGTTCATTTATTTCAAACTTCAGGATGAGTTGATTGATGGATCTACAAATGGAAGCCTAAAAATATAGTCCAGATGGAAATGTGTATTTAACAATGTATTCCTAAATTACTTTGCAGAATTTAGACAGTCATTTGAGAGGTCTAATAATATAGTCATTTATATTTATGGCAAAAGTAGACCATGGGTGGTTCTTCATTCCCTCTGTCAAATTCTACAAGCACCAGGTTGGAATTTGCTATTCTATGCCAATTCAAATTCTATGAATAATGTAAAGTAGCTTGCATGGAATGAAAGAGCAAGCAAGCCTTAGTATGACCAGCATAAAACAGCTCCAGTTTTTCCAGAAACGTTTGATGCCATGACCATATAACCCATATTGAGTATATGTATTATGAAATAAATATATCGACGTACTGTCTCTCTTCTTGCCGTGCTTCTTTTCTGGAAATGAACAATGTTTACAGAATAAGTGCTATTATCTAAAGGGCCATTGTACTATACCTTGTACTTGTTCATTTTGTATGGTAGCCAGATGTCCTCCAAGGCTGATACAGTCTGTATTTGCAGTATACCAATATTGAAATTGAGAACCAAAAAATTTGTAACACTGGGGAAAAATAAGCTAGGTTATCAGAGATTGACAGCAAAAGGAATTTAAGCATGTATGACACCTGATAAAGCAGAAAATAACCCCATCAGACCAGAAAAGAGCTGGCAGGGACTTAGCACTAGAACCAAGGCAGAACTTTTCATGTCTTTAAAATGTATTCCCTAACGTTCTGGAAGGAACTGTGAATGGCAGAAGAAAATCTTTTCATTTATAACTCACATTTATAATTCACAAAACCTAATGTGTCAACTAGCTGTGCTGGAAAAGCCACACTCCATCATCAGACAAAGAAGTGCTACCAATAAATACATAAAAAGCCAAGCCCAGGATTCCATTTGAAATCAAGTGCACTTTTTGAGAAGTATTTTTGACATGTAAGATGTTCTAATTGAGCATTATTTCTGATTCACTCCTACTCAAATGACTGACTGTACACTAATGTTGACTGTCAGGTGAATTAAGTTTCATCTTTTTTAAGTACATACTATTAAGATTTGTTCCATGGTAGTTTAGATGACCACTTTTCTGAAAAATAATAAAAATATATATGACTACAAATATCATCATTTTTTAAGAGTTAGCTAACTGGTTAAATTTTAAACATGACTTCAGAAAAATCACTGTCAAGAGATAAAAGGTCCCACTGTATAGCTATAGATACATTCCCCAAGGTCTGGTATCACTGTGTATAGATGCACACTACCAAACCTGATTTTTAAATAAAAGCCAGTCTTCAGGACATCCTCCTGGAGGTGAAGTTGCTGCTGGAGGAAGTGTGGCATTCACAAAACTCCCATGCCTCTCACAGATAAAGCCATGTGAATGACCACAGCTAACATCATTCCACAAACCTGAAGTTTAAACACAGATAATAAGACATTTCATAAAAGACTGAAATTTGTGGAAAAGTACCTTTGTATTTCTATATAACTGTAGTTTTGAAAACACTCTGCTGAGGAATGTCAGAGTGTATTTCAGCTGGACACTACATCCTATCACCACTTGCAGGAGAGCTTTAGTCCTGCTGTGACTGTGGGAGTACTGCCCACATGATGTGGCAGACATGGCAACTCCCTTGCCTCTGAGTAAAGCCCACTAACAGCATTGTTATACTCAAGCCTGCATATGTGAAGTAACACTTTCTCAGTGAAAGAACAATTGAATGTGATACTTCATATGCTCATTAGGCCCTTGGTTATTTATATTATTCTTTTACTCACTATTTCCTGATTATTTTTTGAAAGAACAATTCTCCCTTTGCTTGAATGGTACATACTGCCCACACAGATGAAAAATTAATGACCGATTTGTCCCTGCATTCTCTAACAAAGTCATTTTCATATACTCCACTCTTATAGCTAACATTGTCCCTTAACTAACATCAGATATAACGACCATATGTTTTACATATATTTTTCCCCAAATTACTGGCAAAAAAGAAAAAAAGATTTACAGTTAGCAAGATTTAATAAACGGGGGAAGAGTAATAACTAAAGAAATATTTTTCTTAAAAAGCACAACTCACCATATTTTTTATCTAAGACCACACAGTGTTCTTGAGCAGAAGCAAAGTTGGGTTCCCCCTCTGCCCAAGGTGCATAGCGTAAAGTACTTCCATCTATCCATCTGAAAAACATGAAAGTAATACAGCAGCTGTTAAACAGACTGTGTTCATTGAACAGTTCAGAAAAAAAAAAACTATGCTAAAAATATATATTTTTATGTATTTACAGCTGAGTCTGTCTGTAATTAGACTTAAAAAAGATTAAAAGATTTTAGATAATGAGATGCATAACAAATCAAAAAGAAAAAAAAAAATCTTCATTTTTAATAGATGCTACCTATGTATTGGAAGCATTAAAACATAATTTAAACCAGTGATTTTGCACTGTAGTTAAACCAGCAGGAGCATACATTTCAACATAATTCCAATATTGCTTGTGAGGTCCTTGCAGGATACATCCAGAAGGAACTCTGGCTGTGCAAAACTTCTGCTCTGTTTTTTTAAACGGATCATATAGCACACTTACCTACCTAAACTGTTGGTCAGCATTCAGGATTAATCCTATGAGATATGAATGCAGTTTGCCATTTTTTAAGATCTAAATACATTAAAAAAAAAAAAAAAAAAAAAAAAAAGTACTTTCAGTTAATACTTTCTGTTACTTACTAGTTTTCTAAAAGAAAAAAAAAAAAGTGTATTTTTGTGCTATTGATGCAACGAGACAAATACATCTTGTTTGAATGATCGTGCATAGGCACCAGACAGAACTCTTGTTGAACTAAATAGCAGAAATCACACAATTCTGTTTTGTAACTTTATTGCTGCTTCACTACGTTTGACTGCCTTACTGGTATAATGAAAGCTGTCAAAGTTGATTTTGAAAGATACAAGAGTTGTGAAATGAAAATAACAAAATATTTTAGTTCTACTCAGTAAATAAATCTTTATTTTCTTCTTAAGATGCAGTATAATTTCTGTATCTCAAGCTGTCTGTTCACTATTCATTTCATATCCTTTTCCACACAAAAGCAAACATCTAAAATAGTGTAACACAGACAGTAGGCTGCGTGGCAGCTTTGACATTAATAAAACAAATAGTGTTATGGCAGAGGTCTGAGCCAACATCCATGCTATTTAACAGTAGGCGTGCCCCTAGCATGGGCACTTACCCACCAGGAGATGTCTGAGCAGTACTTTTGAAATACATGGCTAGTTTTGAGACGTTTTGCAGCAAAATTAATTCATGAAGGTCTTGATTGTTCTTCAATCCCTGACCTGGAACAGGCTAAACCTCTCTTTGAAAAGTTGTTTAGGGCAGCACCATGATGTGGTGTGTCAGAGCTACCCTTGCAGTAGCCTCAAATCTTTGTATAACACCACCATGTAGAACATGGCTAAAAAGTAGATTTCTGTTCATTGCTCCTTGTACGTTTAGTTATATATTTTTTTCACTGAATATTGAAATTACTGCTGATAAAATATATTAATATTATGCAACAAGCATGCCTTCCTGTACTTCACAAGCATATGCAGCAGAATATATATGCTGTATATAGTAAATTGTAATCAAATTTCCTCTTACGTATTTCCACAAAAAAATTCTTTTATTATTATCTCCAATAATAGCAAGATCTCCACGGTGGTTTCTGCAGAACATTCTGGCTTTTTCCATAGATGTACTTTCTGTGCTGAAAAAATACTGTTTGTCCTCTTTTATAATCCAGCCATCTTCTGTGACTTCATACACTGCAAAACAGGAGAAGAGTCTGCATTCTGCACAGACTCTGTGAAAACTGCTGTTGTTACATGACAGCATCCTTTGAGTGTGAGGAGATAAACAGGAGCTTACTGGCAGAAGGGCTGACAGGTTCTGGCTTCAAGAGTGTTCCTGTAATGAAATGAAGAAAAAAAGATGTAAAATATTCTCCAATTGTTGAACCAATGTAGGTGTTCAGTTAGCAGAAATGATCTTAGTGACAATCAAAGTTCCATAATTTTTCTGCAATAAAATGAATGAAAATACTACACTCGGATGTTGATATACTTTGCACAGTAATAAGAGATTATACAGATGTTGTCAAATCTGAGCAAGAAATTCAGATTAAAAACAAATTTCTTCTTAAAACAGCATATATATTTACTATTCATTGTTGGGAAAACTTTTTCTGTGACATTACCTTGTGAAGAATCACATTTGACTGAAAAGCCACCAACTATCAAGAAAATTTCAATAAAGAAAAAAGATATAACACTGAGTGGAATATCGAAATAATGCATCTAAACTTGCAAGACCAAGCTATAAAAATAAGACAAGTGCCATCTTTATTTTTTTTTTTTCCCCACAGGAGTTCAACATAATATTTGTATTTCTGTATCTATAATTGCATTAAATTAATTGTGCAACATATAATCTTTGTTAAAAAAAGGTTTGCCACCTTTTAAAAAAATAATTACTTCCATGTTTGGTTGAAAGATGTAAAAGAAAAAATTACGTAAGTTCTGCAAGCACAAAACATTAGGACTGCTTCATTATGACATTATGTACTACTGACTAATGATGGTGATTTCTTCAGACTGTAACTGGTGCCATTCATACACTGATAGTAACTAATAAAATAGACAACTACCATTGACGCTTTTAGAGATAGTTGTACTGATAATTCAGTTGAAGAATTGCAAAGTAACTAGCAAAGACATCTGCATAGCATCTCTTTCAGATAGATATCCATGGCTGCTACTTTTTAAGCATAAGATGAGACAACGTGAATAAATGGGAATCAGATTATTTTGAAAAATTAACAAGCACAAAAATAGTCTGCAATGGAGAGGTATCACTTTGAACACTGCTTCTCACACACTGCGTGAAGGAGCCTAAAGACAGCCACCAAAGTAAATGTTCTGAAATGTGCAACTCAGTAGAAAGCCATAACAGATTCTTCTCTTATTTCTCTGTAGTTGCAGTAGTTACATTTTGGAAAACAAACAAACAAAAATTATCATATAACATAAAGTTTTAAAATAAGGCAAAACAAGATTGATAATTTTCAGTTGAAGCATTGTATTCTGAATGAATACGTTTTGACCTATTGTTCCACATACAGACATCCTATAAATCAACCAGATTTTCTTTGAGCACGTAACTTGCATAACACTATCCTAAAATATGAAATTCTGCAACAGAAATGGTTTTCTAGAGGGATCTTGGAGTAAAATTTATCCTACCTTCCTTTATTTCACAAATCCAGTCCTGACTGTATTCACAGTGCATGTTAATCCAGGAGATGGAATGCTCTTTGCTGATTGCTCCGCAATTTTCTAATGGAGCGTCGTAAAAAGAAATTGTTTTCATGTAACTCACCTACAGTAGAAACAGATATGAATAAAAATCATAGCAATAACAGGGAAAATAGCTGAACTCTGGAAGAAAAGAGAGGTAGCTCCAAAGTTACGAACCTCTCATTTTCTTTGTGTGGTTGCACAGTCCGTGTGGACTATTAAAGCAATATAGCATTTTGTAAGGGAAAAAAAAAAAGCTCTCATCTTACACAGCATTCAGCGGACTGCAGCAGTCACATTAAACCTTTTTGCTCTGGTTTGGAATCAAATGAAGTTATAAATCAATAGCAGGGAAAGGAATGCGGCAATATATCACCACAACCACATAATATTAGGAGAGATGATTCTCATCTACTTACCACCTATTTATCTCCTTTCTGGAACTTCATGTTGTCACTGCTGTGATGGTTTAATCTCGTGGTTTATAACCTTTTTCTTTTCAAATGAGTACGAAGAACACTGATTTAGGGTTACCCAATGGTAAGGCAATCATTCCTGGTAATTCTCAATACAACTTTCATCCACGCCAGTCATGAAAATAGCTTTAACAGTGAAAGAGTCAGAACTGAAAGAAACTGGGAATGTTGAGTTCTCACCGGGGATCTGTCACTCCAGGACAGCCCACCATCAGGATCCAAACGCTGCAAACCTATCCAGAAAAGCTGAGATGATGGCAGTTTCTTCCTAGAACATGAAAAGATATGTTGTGAAGAAAAGGACATGTTAGCTGTGTTTAGTTACGTAGCTCACATGGAACTGTCGCTCTCACACTTACTGAAGGATTTGAGGACTACCTAATGCGTTGAAACCAATGATGTAAGTGTATGTAACAGCTGCAAGGACGGGCTATGAGGTACTTGGTCTGTAATAGTGAGGTAGGTATAAGTGCTTCAGAGGATTCAAAGACTAAATGGTTATTAAATATTTATTTTACTTACGTTATTAAGTTTTCTATCACTCTTTGCTCTTCTTCACTATTAATAGCAGCGAGATCTCCTCCTATTTCTCTGCAGAAATCTCTGGCTTCAAACCATGTTTTCTTACGATTTTTTTCTCTCACAAAGGTCTGTAAATAAATTTTAAAGTAGAAAACTGTGTTTTAAGTATAAAAACAAGTCCACTGACTGCCTTGTACAATCAAAATAGGAAAACATTACATTAAGATTATCATGCGTAACACAGATTAAAGAATACGCTACTTGGATAACCCTAAGTATCACTGATACAGAGATCATTGCAGTGATTCCCTTGGGCAGTCTGAATAAAAGCTCACTACATTCATACAATGAGGTGTCATTCTCTGAAGCTTAGACTTTCTATCAGTTAGAAACTCTTTTGTCTCATGAGAAGGATTATAGGAAAAAATAACACTTACTCTGAAGCAAGAATTAGTGCTATTACTTGTATTCCAACCCAAAGGACATTTGAAATTGGAATTTTTTCCAGGAGCAAGTGGACGAGTTATTTTTGCAGCTGTTTTTTTGCAGAGAAATTTTGCCTTTAGTTCACAGTTCTGAACATCCCATAGTCCAGCTGCACTTCCAGTCCTCAGGGCAACACAACCTACTTCTTTCCCTTTGTGAAATATAAAAGAAAATTAAAATACATTTTCAAGTAGTTCCCCTGCTTTTTCCTTTTTTTTTTTTTTTTTTTTTCCTACAGCTCATGCAATTCATTTACAAAAGACTGTTTGAAATATTATCTGTAGCGTCTGCTCAGTGGAGAAGCTTTCTAAAAAGAGGAAAACAAAGAGCACTGCTTTTCCCCTTTGAAAAGCATTATAGCTTAAGTGCATTAACCTCCCCACACCTAGCTAGCTCTTTCCTACACCATTCACAGCAAGCATTTGGCAGCCTGTCACCCAGGAGAGATGAGGAGCACCAAGGAACATGCATCCTTTTGAAATGCCATCTTCAACACCTCATTCTCTGCTTCTGAAACCAGTGGGAAAATGGTCTATGACTCTATCAAAAGCAACTTCTGTCTATTACTTAGAGGCAATCTTAGCTTCTACGCTTTTAGCCTAGCCAAAATTCTAGATTCCCTGCCTGTGAGGTCCCCAAGTGTTCACATTCTGAGAACTCATCCCACTGTTTTGTTGTAGTTTTGTTTTGGTTGTCTTTTTTTTTTTTTTTTTTCTTTGTGTAGCCTTGACCACTGTTATAAAGAAGATATTAAACTTCTTTTTAGCTTAACTTTAATAAGACAAATCCCATCCTAAGTCTTTAAGGATATGCCTAAACTGTGAACTGAAAAACTGCAGAGATTTCTGAGCAAGAACTAAGTGAATTGCCTTCTGTAGCATAAGTAGCACAGCTGTGCCAGTACAAAGCTGAAAGGACCAAATTAGTCTAAGCTTTGCAGTTCAATTACACAGTCCTTCACTGTCAAGCCCCAGGCACTTTATCTAAGTGTGATGCTACACTGCAACCCCAATGGCTCCCAGGAAGCTAACTCAGGTACTTCCAGCATAGTGCTGCACTGCACAGTATCAACTCCTCCTTAGTTAACAATGAAGACAAGTTTTAAAAAATAGAAGGAAAAAAACAGAGATTACATTGGAGTGGCAAAAAGCTCTTTGCAACCTGAGGCTGAAAACCTTAGAGTCTCTTACTTATTGTTTCTTATGTGTTTTTTTTCCTCAATTCTATCATTTTAATCTCTTACACTCAGTTTGATTTTGCTCTCATAAGCAATGAGGAGCCAGGAAATAACTATTTCTACAGTGTCATATTCCATAGACACTTCTAGTTAATATTTCAAAGGCAGAATGTTCATATACGTCATCCTAGATGTGTTTTAAAAATAATGGCTAATTGGGAAAGAGTTTAGTATTACAACACAAATTTCCTCAGTAGCAAAAATCATTTCAGAAAATAGCCCTATAAAGACTTGTGAAGAGTCACTCTGACAACCACAGCAAGTGATTCAAAAGAGCATTTTTCTTTCTATTTATGAGAAACAGGTGTGAAATTCTGCCACATCAGAAACTGAGTATTTAATATTCACTTGCCATCAGAGTAAATTGTGGAAAATATAATTGGCAGGAAGTCCTAGTGATTTGCATTACTTGCTCAATAACACTGGGAGAGCATTTGAGATATTGAGTTCTGATGGTCTCAACGTTGGAACAGTAGGTAGAAAAGATGGCATCACCTCCGTGATGCCCAGGTGGAAGGGAAGAAAGCTGCCTGATTACTACATGCTGGCTTCTGTGCAGAAATTTGTGTAAGGCTGCTGAAATGCAGAGGAAATTTTTCCATCATATATAGACTGGCCACTTGCAGCAGGGAGTTCAATGAGCTGGGAGGTAGAGAAAGGGGCAGGTAGACCTCAGAGACAGCAGCTGCTCAAGTCTGCCACGTCAACAGTGAAACAGACGTATTAGCCATTTGTTTAGGTGTTATAAAAACAGAGAGCTTTTTAGGGAGCTGGTAGCACAGAATTAGTTGCAATTGAGAAAGTCCTTACAGTGCTGAATTCAGAGTCAGAGAGAAGCAAGCTGCTTGCTTGTGCATGGGGAGAAGGAGGATGTCTGGCTGCCAAGCTGTCCTGCTTATTCTGCATTTTGTTTTTAAAATTGGTTCTTATAGTGCACATTAAGTAGAACTAGCTGCAATGATTAAAAGGAAACAAGGAAACTAACCCTGTGGTGCTAGAAGTGCTTACGCAGAGGTGCTGGCAGAACACCACCAAGCTCCAGCTGCCTCCAGGCCCTGCCATAGCAGACTAAACTCCTGTCACCAGGAAGCAGCCCTGGGGAGCCCAGAAGTAATCCCAGAGCTGGAAATGACACCAGCTGGAGGATATTTCTAATGATCCTACTGTAATTTATGACTCTGTTGAATCAACTACTGAAATATTTTCATTTGCTAGACTAAGTCAGACAGATATCTGGAGTATCAGGAGGAAAGCCCAAAACCTGGCCACTTGCAGTTAGTTTCACAACCCTAAAGGCCAGAGAGAGCTAAAAGCAGCATCACAGAAAGGAAACGCTGCAGGGTGATAGAAAGAGTTGTCAGTGGGGAATAGATACTGTCAAAACCCGAATAAGATCTGGGGTCTCAGTGAATGTCTGAAGCACCTACACCTCTTTACTGAAAAGCCAATGTGAAGGGAAAAGGCATACACATTCTTTAAGTCTCTTTTCCTTTATATCTCTCACTCTGTGAGATGAAACATGCCTGAGTGACTGTAGATGCTGAGAGAAGGAAGCACATGGCAAGGCAGCAGAAAAACTGGGAAGATCCATTCCAAACTTGCAAAAGCGTACAGCATGACATCTTGGGAACAGGAATGCAAAGGTATAACTGAATGCCTAACCATGATGGCATTTGAAAGCATAAGAATTGCTGTACATATCTCTTCCTTAGCCTGGGGCTTTTAAGATCCAACTTTTAAACACAAACTACAGAGACTGCACATATGAAGGAGTACCAGGCATTGCTGAGTTCCAATTTGTGTAGAAAACGCCTTCACCAGTCTCCCACTTAAAGATTTCCTGCTCTTCTGTGTTGGAGAGACCAATCCAGAAGTACTTCTCAGAGCTCAGACCAACAAAGCTGGTCAGGTAGGCTTGCTCATACCTGAAATGAGTTAGATGAAGATTAAACCTCCCTTGGCACTTTCTCAGAATCCTAAACTACACAAGACTGGAAAGAATAAAGACTCCTTTAGATTTAATCTTTCAAGGAAATACTGGATTGAATATCAGAGGTGTTAGCTCTGAAAACATTGGAAGCTGAGCTACATTGAAAAGCTGCTCTTTGTGGGACAGAAGCAACTATGGTCTTTTCTTCCAGAGTACTGGAAAGCATGAAATTATAACATATTTCAACAGAAAAGACATACTGTATTTATTGAGTACTTCTCTCCAAGATGGGCATTCTTTTCTTCTGGTTTCACTTTCTTTTTTTTCCTCAAAAGGGTTCTCAACTATTTTATAAAATGCCAAGATTATTCCATCACAACTATAGTTTTTAGAATCTTTCATACCTGTCTTCTACAGTTGTTAAATAGCTACCAATCCTTTCACAGGTTTTCACTGCTTCTGAAAATGTTACGGGTGCATGTCCAACTAGATAGCAATAAGAACCATGTCTTGTCCAGCCCTGTAAAGAAGAATGTGTGATAGTACACTTGCAAAAAATATGTGTTTTAGTGCTTGAATTCCACTGTATGCTCTAAATCTATGTCTTTTAATATAAAATAATGCAAAAATATATCATTTGAAACCCAGCAGGCTCTTAATAATTGAGCTTAGTGAGCATGCAGAAAGATTTAATGCATATAAATCCCTCTCTTTGTCAACTAGTAAATCATTATTTCTAACTCATGGGAAAGTCAGAGGCAGAGAATAAGTATACAGAAACGGTTGAACAAAATATTCCTTACTGAGAATCAAAGAGAATACCCTTTTGTAATGAAACACTCAAAATTCCTTATGTTTCTAGGCTAAAAGAACTGTAACTAAACTAATTTACTAATTTCACCCAACAGTTCACCTAAGAAAGTCTGACTGAAGAGGCAGCAGAAAAATTACTGGAAGATAAAATATTCAAAATTACAGCTGAATTCTGATTCCCTTTTCCTTACTAGCTCAAGGTGTGCTTGCTTCACCCAAGAAAAGTTAAAAATAATAATAATAATATCTGTGCTCAGTGTTTGGCATCTGCCTTGTTCCAGCAATGAATATCAGCTCTTCCCTGTGTAGGGTGATGGGAAATGCTACCAAATATTGAGCAGTAGTAAACTGGAGAAATAAAAGAAACAGAGGAAAGCAGTATGATGAAAAACATATCCTAAAATTAAAATCAGTTAATACAAGTTCACTGTGCTGATTTGGCTTCATTAATATGGTCTACATCACATGGAGAAACGTTTTCCAGTCTCTATTATGTATTTGATAACCACAGATGGTAGAACAAAATAAGAAGTATGTACAGAACCACAAAATGACTTGACTTCTTCATGGGAAGTTTTTACAGATAACAGGGTTGACTCATTAACACACATGTCAAAATAACTTTGTTAAAAATAAGGCAACATAGTGAAAATATACAATCTTGATTTACAATCACACTTCAGCAGGAACCTTAGCATCAAATGGAGCATGTGAAGAGAATGGATTTTTGTTAAGCAGATGTTGCATCTGTTTTCGTCTTACCTTTGTACAAGCAGGATCAGTCTTCATTGTTCCTGAAACTCCCTGTAGTGGCCCTCTTCTGCAGATGTAGCCTAACTTCCTATCACAGGCACTGTCCGCCCAATATCCATCCTATATGCAGTTCGAGAAGAAGTGAAACATGGTCAGGCAGAATCAGTTTTCTTTGAAATTTTTTTTTTTTTTTTTTTTTTTTTAAACAGTATTGCTTCAAAGGGAAAATAAAAATCTGTGTTCTCTGAATGAATTTCAAGTTCTTGCTTAAATGTGAGGTTATGTTAAATGTCACTGTCAGGCTGTTAAGGTTCACGTAGCATCTAACGCCCAACCTCAACCAGATACCAACATTTATCCCATTCTTCACCCCATTATCGCAAATTTGACTTTAAATTCAATTTAGAACAAACATCCCTGACCATTCCCTGATCTAATGCATTCATAAAGTGATTAGAAATAAAAATTAGGCAGTACAGGTGTGATGATTTTACCTCCCCTGCCATGGCAACACAATCTTCTTGCCCATTGACTGCATGGGTTGGTTCTCCAGGCAACCATTTGGTATATGTCACAGGAGTCTCGTCACTCCACTCAAAATACATCTGAGTGCTGAAGTCATTCATTCCAAGCCAGAGCTCATCTATGGCTTCTAAAAACAGAAATCCACCTGCGTGAGCATGACAGTCTTATAGGAGAGGTTTTACGGAGATGAGCTGAAATATGAGTTCATCTAGATTAAAAAACAATGGAATTTATTTTAAGACCTAATGCACATTCTTTGCCCAAGAAGCCAAAATGTGAGATACCAGCAGGAAATGAGATCCCTTGGAGTATAATGGGCTTTTAATGATAAAGCTATCTGTAGCTACACTGTGTCTGAGGCAGACAATCAGTGCAAATACTGCAGGAGCTAGAGATGTTATTTCCTTCAAGTGTCTCATGCTGTGAAAAACAAATGCAAATCAAACTGAAAACTATGAAAAATAAAAGTGCTAAAGATTCCTCTTGTTTCTGTGGGTTTGTTGTTGTGGTTTGGGCTTTTTTCTTAGCTCTGTATCTGTGAGTTTCTGTGTAAATATTCATATAAAACAGATAAGAAACTTTTTAAAATTTATGATATAGTTTTCCATTTCTCCCAAACATCATCCCATAGAAATACTCACTGTAACCAAGCTGAGACAGTATGAAGGCATGCTCTTCAGGGTTGTGGATACTGGCCAGATTGCCATTGCTCTCATTGCAGGACATTAAGGCATCTTTCCATGCCTTGGGCTCTCTATGAATCACGTAACAATGACCTGCATAGGGCAACCATCCCTCTGGGCATTTAACAGGTTCTGCATCCTCTCCAAAGAAAAACACATTTCACATTTTTAAATGATGTAAAATAGCCACAGCGACATTTTAAATCAGCTAATTAATTAGGATGAAAACTTGTCAATTATAAATAAACACTATTTCTATTCATTCTTTCAATGTATAAGGCATTTTAGACAGCACACTGTGCTTTTAAAGAAAATATCCTCTATTTAAATAAAAGAAGACAGTAAGTGAGACAGTGACAACTGGACTTCATTTGTGTTAAATGTTCACTTGTAGGCAGGGAAACATTTTGAAAAAGCACACGTTTTCACACACATCCTAAGATGTTTTACACATTTCTCAAAGGTATTACTTCTGCAGCACAATAATTTTATCTGCATATAATTTTCTGTAATAAGCCTCATTAAATAAATCACCAGAGGAGAAAAACGTAGGGGGAAAAGCATGGTAGAAAAGAGGTCTGTAAGAAGCTGATGTTAGTCATTTTTATATGTCATGTGCAATCCCACCAAGAAGATGGCATGAGTCTACTGCTGTAGTATCACAGACTTCAATAATAATGGTCTAGATCATTGCCTCTGGAATAATGAATATTAACATTAATTTAAAAATGTTTATGTGGTTGCTAAGTTCCAGGAACGTCTCCAATATTTAAATATATTTGATTTAAGATATAAAACATGTTTAACCCATCTACTCAACAAAATTATACCTTTATCAAATTTGTTTTTGGTTGCTCGACATACCTAATTGAAGACTGGAAGGACCCAGTGTGGAGTTTTCCTTTTTACAGATATAGCCAACTTTCTGCTCACACGGCCGGTTTTCCCATTTAGCATATATTCTGGGATTTAGTACTGCACAGAGTTTCTCAGGTTCAGGAGAAGGGCTTCCTTCATAAAATTGAAAGCAAATTACTTTTATGTATCACAGTTTTTACACCAGCAGCTGAAAGAACAACCTACCTTCAGCTTTTTCATGTGTCAATTATGGGTGCATGATTTCATTACAACTATTTTCCTACTGCAGATAAGGAAATGCCATTTAAAATAATCTATGAAAACATTTCTCTTTATGTTTGTTGCATGATTCACATTTTTTGCCATATTTTGTTGCAGAACTACAGCCTCAGAAGTAAGGCAGTCCTATGAGTTTTGTGAGTGGTCAACTTACATATAAGAGACAGGACATCCCAACTGATGGAAAATTTGCAGCTAGTCCTCCCTCTCCTTTCACCCCAACTGTTTTATCAGCCTGTTCAAAGGTGTCAGTCATATATCTGTTAAGACATACACTACTTACAACCAGCTGCAGCACAACTGATGTTCTTGTGCAGTCAGTAAACGGTGGGCAGAAGATTCTTGACACTGAGTGGTGGCCAGCAGAGTGAGAAAGGTGATAATTTCCCCCTATTCTGTCCCCATAAGGCCCCCATGTGGAGCATTACATCCAGGCCTGGGACCCCCGGTATAAGAAAGATGTGGAGCTTTTGGCACAGATCCAGAGAGGGCTATGAAGAAGATGATCAGAGGGCTGGAGCCTATGAGAAAAGGTTGAGTGAGCTGGCCTTGGAAAAGGTCTGGGGAAACCTCATTGCAACCTTCCAGTATTTGAAAGGAGCTTGCAAGCAGGAGAGAGACTCTTCACATGGTTTGATAGCAACAGCACAAGGGAGAGTGGCTTTAAACTGAAAGATGTGAGATTTAGGTTAGATATTAGGAAGGTATTTTTTACTTAGAGCGTGATGAGACTCTGGCTCATCCAGAAAGCTGTGAGCACCCCATCCCATCCCCAGAGGTGCTCAATGCCGGGATGGTCAGGCCCCAGGCAGCCTGATCTGATAGTGTCAGCCCTGCCCACAGCAGGAGGTTGGGACTGGGAAAGCTCCGAAGTGCCGTTCCCCCTCCCCCCTATGCAAGCCATTCTGCAAGTCCGTGACTGAAGTGATATCTGACCTGCTGCAGTAGTGATGCTGTACACAGATCATAGTTTCACAACCTATGAAACACTGGGAGCTCTGATACTCTGTTTTGTACCCAGTTTGAAGTAAAGACACAGTTACATTAACAGGACTACATGGTAACAAGCTTAAAGACCTCAGATACATTCATGAAATCAGAGAGCAAATTCTGAGCTAATTTTTTGGAGCAGAAACACAGTATGCCAGTGTCTTTTAAGAAAAGATATCCGGTAATGAATTTTGTAGATGTATAGAGAGAAGTGTGGGATGCTTGGCTCAAGAGCCAACTGTTCCTCTTCTCTGCAAGGCTTGAAGCATTGCACTAGCTGAGCAGAAGGCCCTCTACTAGACTTACTGCTGGGCTTTCCTCACATCTGCCATGCCAGACAAAACTAGAAGATACAAGGAACCTTTGAAAGGCCAGAATTAGAATATATGCACATTTATTCAGCATTTGCTTCAAATGTTACCATGACAATCATTAGGAGATCTTCAAAGATGAACTGCCAACGCTGTGAACTCTATTTACAGTCTCAAATTTTAAAGTGGAGAGAAGAAAGCAGAACAAGAGTAGAAGTTGAGGACTGAGCTCACTGACAGCTGAGTCCTTGCAGGCTAAGTGCCTGATAACCCTACAAGAGCTGGAAATGCAGATTTCAGCTGACTTGAAGGCAGTCCTAGAATGCTACTGTAAGGACAGGAAATAGAAGATATAACTGCTTTAAAGTTATCTTGGATTGCACAAGACAGACAATGGTCACAATCCAGCAATAAAAAAGGAATTGCCTACCCTTTTTCAAGGATCAGGACTCACCAAACACTGCAGAAAAAGCAATCTCAGAATAGAGATGCATCTCTTGTGGCTGCCAGCCCTTAAATGAGGTCAGGGAGGGGAGGACCTAGGGTGAATTGCTTCCACCTATGTTCCCAGGGCTGGCAACATCCCCTCGCCAGGTGCTCTATCACTGGTTCAAGCAGTGACCTAATGGTTCCCCTACAGCTTCCACACAGCTAGTGCTTTCCTAGACTTTCACTGCATGTGAAAGGACTGTAATTAATATACATTCAACATTCTTTCAGGAAAGATTAATTCTAAAAACTGATTGGAAAAAAAAAACCAACAAAACAAGTGATTACTACCTGGTGCCCAGTTAATGTATCTGAAAGGAGTACCACCACTCCATTGCCACCCACTGTGGAGATTCAGACTGTTCAATCCAATCCAGAGAGGTGATCTGTTGCTGTCAATCAGATCTAGGGAACAAAAAGAACTGGAATTCTAATGACATTCACTATTAAATGTTCTGCAGTGTCAAATTTTGCAGGAGGACAATAAATACATGCTCAGAAGTTTCAAAGTTCAGTGCAGAATTTGTGCTTAAAAGTAATACATTCAGAGACTCCATTCTGCAGTTGACACGCAAAAGGCTAGGTTGCATATTACTTTATCTGAATTTAATGCTATTCCACTGTTATGCATAAACAGTAATCTTTAAAAACTAGAAGATTTAATTGCAGTTGTTCATATTTACTTCACAAGTTCATTTAAGTTCAGTGCAATTAATACAGAGCAATTAATACAGAGCCTTCTTCCTCCACAGTCTGTGCATGAAGAAAGTCTTTAGTTTTTCACTAATGTTTTGCAGAAAATTTGTGTGTAATTAAAAAAAAATCTACTTCATTAGGTCTTCATGAAGAATACTGATTTCTTAACACAAAAACCATATACTTATTGCTCACTATAATAACTATCCTTTTGTAAGGCCCTTCTCTCAAACTGCTACATTAAAAAGTTTTCTGAGCTTGATCCAAGTCTTACTTAAGTAAATGAAAATTCTTAACTTGTTATAAAAAAAAAATGGAAATAATTTAAAACAAGAATTCCACACCTTTTGTAAGTCTCACTTTTAAAAAACATAATTTACAGTAATTTTGATACTTCTCTGCCAGTACAGATACTAATGTTACATTATCTACTCATTGTAATGTGACCAAAGCACCAAAATATTTGCAATCAATCAAGAAGTCTTAAAACTCTTTTTACTATTTGATGCTCTTTTTACTGTTTTTTTATTCACCTCTCAGATACGTCTGTTCATGCATCTCTGTGACGCTTAATAACTCTGCGTTCTGCTGCTTGCAGCTCTGCCTTGCTTGGTGCCACGTGAGAGCTGACTGGAAGTTTATCTGGTAGAAGGTTCCTGTCAAGGGATCTGTACTCCAAAATTTGTCATTGTCACTGCCTATGTGAGAAAAAGACGACTTAATACTGCAGCTTGTTAAAAACATCTTACAAAATGTTATAATAACATTTAACTACAAGATTTCTCATGAAATTTGAACATTTTGGGTAAATAAGCCTCAATTAAAAAAAAAAAAAAAAACAAACATACCCTTCATGTATATACTTCATATACTCTTCGTTAAGTAAAAGGGGGTTTGCCACTGACATTAACAGAAGCGAGCTTTGATTCTTTAATTTTTCTGTCAAATCAAATCCAATACTCTTCAGGTTAAAAAAAAAAAAAAGCTAAAGAAAACAATTAAAAAAAAAAACAACAAAACTGGCTTGGTCATTATCTTCTCTGAAAAACTTTTCAGCAGCTCATAAGCTATATCTGAACGAATTATTGGTTAAAACGTGACTGAAATGAAAGTATTTCCAACTATGGAAACTTTTCTCCTTAATTTATGCCATCATTAATTCCATTAAAAAAAAAAAAAGGCATGCCCTATTTCTACACTACATGTGTCATTTCAATTTAGAAATTGTTTTTTTGAGAGCTATCTGTTAGCAAAACTTCTCCCTGAATATGCACTAGTAAGTTGTACATTAGCATTTTCTTCTGTCAAGAAAAATGGCTTTCTTCAACCATTCTTCAGAAGAAACATTTTATTTATTTTCAGTTGTGCTTCTTGCTGGTTTTCTTCTATTCTGAGCATTCTTTTTTAATTCTAGACCCAAGTGTATTGATTATACTGTCCAACAGTTATATAATGCCAACTTCTTCATGCATTTCCATTTATGTAGTAAGAATGTTTTGGGTTTTTTTTTGTTTTTTTTTTTTTTTTTGAAGGCACTGCATGCAAAATTACAACAGGAAATTATTTTCAGTACTGTCAGGGAAAAACACGGTGGTGGTTGGCAGTTGATAATGAATGGAATTGGATTTTTCCCATCTACCAAATGGCAAATGTGGGTCTATGGTAGAGCACCGCTGAATGAGGCAGCACTTTCAGTAACTACATATTTTAATGCCCTTCATTCTGCTCTCAGATGCCAATACATTTACTTACGGCTTTCAGTAGATCATGAGGCAGAACCCGGAGAAGTCATCAGTTAGGGAGCATAACAGGAGAAAGCTGTCAATGGCCATTCTAGGAAGATCTGTGAGACAGTTCTTCCTTTTTGCTTTTCAGAAAAAAACCTGCCTCTTCCCATGAACTGTTTATCAATTTTGTGACACAGAACAGGAATGATGATATCGCAAGTAGCAATGAGACTGGGATAATTACGCTCTGAACAGCTTCTCAATTTTCAAACGCTTTAGCTAAATACAGCCACATCTAAAGCCTACTGGTCTTCTCCCAGCTGTTCGCTACTTAGTGACATACCCCAGCAATTCCAGCGTGACTTTTTTTTTTCCCCTGTAAGGAAGATTATGATATGGCATAGATATTTCTTAGTAAAATAATGCAACTACCATAGTTTTCCCTTCCATGTTAGTAACATTACCCCCATATTGCTATATTTACCTAATAGTGTTGCATTACAGCACCTACATCAGCATTTAGGACTTACTGCCAATGGGACAGAACCCATACAAGTGATCGATGTCAAAGTTGGGGGTCGTTGCGCACCACAGCAAGCCGTCCAACCGGCCAGCATCTGTGCACCCTGCATACCACTTCCCATTCAGCTGAAAAGGAAAGGTGCACGGAGCTCCATGGGAGTTTCCTAGCAGTGTAAATAGATCTACAGGGATAAAACAGAAATGGTAGTATGAGTGAGAGAATCTCTACCCATCACTACTCCCTAAAAATTTTGCAGAGAAAGTATTCCACATGTTATGTTAGTTATTTCAGTGTAACTGGACACCTACTGCTATCAGCAGTCTTTCACAAAATCTCTGCATAGATCTTGCAATTTTCCATCATCTCATGAAATCACCATCTGTAACAACTGGAAATGAGACAATTTTGTACTATAAAAATTTTGTACTATAAAATTTTGTCACATAAAATGCTATTTTTAGAAAATTATTTCATTCTTCAAATATGTTAATTTCCTGCCATTCCATATAAATTAGTCATGTATTAAAAAAAAAAAACAAAAAACAACAACAAACAATTAATCATCTGAAACCTTGTGGAAGAACAGAATGGTAGTGTGTATGGGATTATTTATTTGCACTTACTATTGGAGAATTAATCTTAAAAAGTTTTTTGTCTTTTATCCAACATTGTTAATAATATTTTACTAGTATTGAAAAAGAAAACCAACACGTAAACTAGTATTTTAGTACCAGTCAATTAAATAAACTGAAATGCTTAGTTTAGAGCTAATAACAAAACATAAGCTAGATACCCATTTGTTTTGAAAGTAAATAAAAAACTGCAAGTTTTTGCACATATACTGTCTCCTGTCTGAAGCCAAGTATCGTTATATCTCAGGATGGATGAATGTGACTTATGTGAACTGATTGTCTTCCAGTCCACCACTGCTTCAAGGGGAGCAGCTGCTGTTAGATTACCAGGAGCAGAAATAAAAGGGCCCTACTAGTGATGGCAAATGAACACAAGTCACTGTTAGGATTAATCTTCAAAATTTACCTTTATGGCCTTGAGAACACAAGTCATCCATGGTTCCATAGATCTTCCATTTGTTCATTGTATCTGATCCTGAGTCCAATACAATATTATCTTTCTTTCTTTTACCAACACTGAGAAATAAGTTCTCTCCATGGATTACCAAGGTTGAGTTTCTGCAGCCCCATTTTTGGAATTCACTTTCTTCGTTGCAGGGATACAAAGAAATTTTAGCCTGATCTTGCTTGTAGCGCACTCCCAAACATTGTGCAAATGCCACACTCATCACCTGGTGGTCAGACACCCACCTGAATTTCTGTAATTCACTGTTTTTTTTGCAAGCAGCTATTGTGACTGCATGAGAACTCTGAGCAATTAGGCACAGTTTACTATCCTCATTATACATTAAAAATATTTCATTGTCTGTAAAAGAAAACAATAAGAATTAATGTGTAAAGAAATAGCAAGGGAACTTATGAGGAAAGAGGCATGTTCTGCTGCTGTTTCTACACTGGTCTCCTGACTCATGTCATATGACTTGGAGTTCTGAGTCACTTTCGCAAAAGTCGCACAGCGTTCTCAAGACGTTTTCTTCCAAGATAGAAAAATGCATGCAACTCATGTAAATACAGTACATGGGAACAAGAGAAAGTAAATAATCACAGAATCACAGAATCACCCGGGTTGGAAGGGACCCCAAGGATCATGTAGTTCCAACCCCCCTGCCTAGCAGGGCCACCAAACATACACATTCAGATCAGGTTGCCCAGGACCCCGTCCAACCTGGCCTTAAACACGTCCAAGGACTGGGCATCCACAACCTCCCTGGGCAGCCCGTTCCAGGGCCTAACCACTCTCCTAGTAAGGAACTTTCCCCTAACATCCAACCTAAATCTTCCCTCCTTCAACTTAAAACCATTTCCCCTAGTCCTGCTGTTATCAGCCCTTTTGAAGAGTTTACTCCCCTCCTGGGTGTAGGTTCCCTTCAGGTATTGATAGGCTGCAATGAGGTCACCCCGCAGCCTTCTCTTCTCCAGGCTGAACAAGCCCAACTCCCTCAGCCTGTCCTCATAGGGGAGGTGCTCCAGCCCCCTGATCATCTTAGTCGCCCTCCTCTGGACCCTTTCCAAAATCTCAATGTCTTTCTTGTACTGAGGGCTCCACACCTGGACACAGTACTCCAGATGGGGCCTCACAAGAGCCGAGTAGAGAGAGACAATCACCTCCCTGTCCCTGCTGGCCACCCCTCTCCTGATGGAGCCCAGGATCCCATTTGCCTTTCGAGCTGCCAGAGCGCACTGCTGGCTCATATTCAGTCTCTCGTCCATCAGGACCCCCAGGTCCTTCTCTGCCGAGCTGCTCTCAAGGACCGCTCCTCCCAGCCTGTACAGGTGCCTGGGGTTCTTCCGGCCCAAATGCAAAACCTTGCACTTTGCCGTGTTGAACCTCATCAGGTTCACCCGAGCCCAGCCCTCCAGCCTGTCGAGGTCCCTCTGAATGGCATCCCTTCCTTCCACCGTATCAACCGCACCACTCAGCTTGGTGTCGTCAGCAAACTTGTTGAGGGTGCACTCAATTCCCTCATCGATGTCATTAATAAAGATGTTAAAGAGCACCGGTCCCAAGACAGACCCTTGGGGGACACCACTTGTTACTGGCCTCCACCTGGACATAGAGCCATTGACCACCACCCTCTGTCTGCGGCCTTTCAACCAATTGCTTATCCATCGGGTCGTCCACCCATCAAATCCACTTCCCTCCAATTTGGAGATGAGGATGTGGTGGGGGACCATGTCAAAGGCCTTGCTCAGGTCCAGGTAAATGACATCGGTCGCCTTCCCTTCATCCACCAATGCCGTCACTCCATCATAGAAGGCCACAAGATTAGTTAGGCATGACCTTCCTTTGGTGAAGCCGTGCTGGCTGTCTCGGATCACGCTCTCATTCTTTATGTGACCAAGCATGTTGTCCAGGAGGATCTGTATAATATGTATATATAATATATTATATATATTATATATATATTATTTTTATTATTATTATTATTATATTTATATATATATATATATATATTATATATAATATATGTAAATAATATCATGACATTGTTTCCAAAATGTCATCAGTATAATGGAATTTTCATAAGTATAATGGATTTTATTTTTCCATATGCATCCTGAAATATATATGAAATATATACGCCTGTTGTGATTTCCAAAAGAAACCTCATGGAAGATTCAGAAGTTTGCCATCATTCTGTGCACAACGGACTTAAACCTTCTTACATACATGCCCAAATAATTGCATCTGTGTTAATTCAGTTAAAGAGTGAGCCTCTTGTCACACCTCCCTTCTTCAGCAATTGGCACGTTCTGCTACTTTTTCAGTATGAAGGACAGCGATTTGTAATCTTGCCCTGCTCTAGTATTCTCTTATTTATACATTTAACATAAGAAATCAATACAATTAAACATAATAAATCCCAAGCAAATTCTCACAAGAACAAACACTGAGCAGTGTACGGCAGTAAGGATGCTATACATGACTCTGTGTTTCTATGCTCTACTAGGTTAAGATAATGCACTGACACTAAACAAGATAGTTAATGCTCCCAAAGGATTATGGGCACCACAACTCGTGGGTCTTGCTGGTAAGGGTTATCTGCGTCGCAGTTGTACGCCTGTCAACGTATACAGCAGTTATTCAGTTGCCTGTAAACAGAACTGCCTGCTTTTCATGATTTCATATAACTCTCACTAGTTTTGGTTCACAAGGGAGATAAGTTTCATCTACAAGGACTGCCCTAGGACTTACGGGACAGAAGGGCAAAGGTTTGCCCTTCAGTACTTCACATCTTTAATTCCTGAAGAGAGATGTAACATCCCTCTGCTATTTGTCCAAGACAGTAACTGCATAGGGAACAAAAGCAAATTCCTAAGATGGGAAAGGATATTAGAATACTGTTGGTATTGAGTAGAGAATAGAACAGAAAGTGTCTTAAGAACTTCTGATTCATGAACTTTTGATGATTTTTTAATTATTATTATATTTGCATTTAATGCTCTAGCTCTCCTAAGGTCCAGTGTAACTTATAACAGTTTAGTAGTTTATTGAAGTTTCACTTATTCAAATCTAAATTAAGAACTAAGACGTAGTTCTTACCTTATCCATTTAAGCAGAAAGCTGTAAGTTGGATTTAATCTTTTAATTATTACATCTAACTACTACAGAGCATAGCATAGTGTACTTAATTTCAGCTATTGCCCCCATTGTCCTGACTTCTAACTTCCAACTTTGCCCTATTCTGATCTTCTTTACATCTTAAAAATGAACCAATGTCTTTAACTGCATATTTCTTAATCTTTTGAGAACCACTCCAGTTAGGATGAACATGACATGCAGAATAGCTGTATAAGAAAATCTTTAAGAACTTGAGAAAAGAGCAAGAGAACAAAAACTCTCACTTTCACATCTATTTTTGCAGGAGATAGAAGACAAGTACTCACCAAGTGCCAGAAAAGCAGTAGTAATGAAAGAGAAGAAAATTAAGATTGCAGAAGTCAAGTATTTCATTCCTTTCTTCTTAATCACAAAGAGATAAGCTTAATTGCTGCAGTAGAAATCTTAAAGGAGTAATTGGTGCTGGGTCCTCCTCAGCTTTGGAGAATTTTGTTTGACACAGAGAAAACTTGACGCTAAATAAGGAAACATCCTGTCACATGTGATAGTTTTGAAATATATAAATAATCACAGAATTCAGATTTGCATCTGAAACTTCATTTTCAGTGACAAACAGGTAAAAATACAGAGCCATAATTTCACGCAAATTTGACTCAGGAGAACCAATACAAATTAGACAAATCTTCACAAATCTTTCTGTTAACTAGAAATTTTAACAACAAAATAGTTTGAAAATGTACAGAACACAAACGTACAGTTAGAAGAGTAGCATGGTTAGAATAGTATATCATAGGTTTATCATGCCGGAAAGACACATCAAAAATGAAACGCTCACCCACATCTCAGGCCAGCAGGAGAAAACTCCAAAAGGAGTCTCTCCAGAAAGAGATCCTTCCCCAGTGGCAGTCAGCCTTTAAATGGGATCTAAGAGAGGTGCAGCCAGGCTCCACCCCTTCCGGTCATGCAGCTGAATTGCCTTCACCTGTGCTCCCATGACTTACTCAGTGCTTGCCTCAGGGGATCAATCAGTGGCTCAGGCCACGACTCAACATTTCCCATACAGGAAGCAATCTTTCAAAAGTATTTAATACATAAAGTATGAATGCATTTTAACACTAAATAATTTGTTTCTTGCACCAAGTGTGAGACAAAGAGAAATAATCTCAAAGAAATGAGCTGTAACCCTTTATTAAGAGGAAATCAAATTTAGCCATGGTGTAAGGAAAAATAAAATCCTTTGTTTTGAAGGAAAAATATTCAGCAGAAATTGCCTGCAGAATTTCTCATACTTTTTGCAGCTTTGTTATTAATACAAATTCACAATATATTCTGCAAAGCTAAATTGTCACTTAATGTATGAGAAGAAAACCAGTTACAGTCCACAGAGATATAGTCTACCAATATCAGCTATCAAAATATGACAATTATAATGTCATTATTTGTTATATCTATGGGGGTTTTATTCATTTGCTTACTCTTTTTGTTTGCTTATGGTATATCAGTGGCCATCAAGCAGCACTTGACTGAAATCAGTGTCAGTACTTAAAAAAAGATAAACATGGGTACGTCATAATTTATACAAAGAAAAAAAATGTGCAAGATGAAGGGGACTCAGTAAAAATATCTCAAACACAAAACACCCTTCATTCCCTGACCTCTGCAATATTTTTTGTTTGACAGCAATATCTGCCAGCCATGAGTCTAATGTCATGGGTATGCATGGACATTCCTTCCCACTGACCTCTCTTGTACAGTTCTTATGAACTTTTCAAGGGTCTTTTTTCCCCTGAAATCCTTGAAATCTTTTTTGTTTCATTTTGCAGTTAGCCACACACATAGAATTTAGAGACAACAAACAGCACAGTAATGCTGTAAGGCAGCATGTTTATGCTCTATGCTCTGCTCCTTGCTGGACTGTTTTCTCAGGAGAGGCATGGACACAGTGTCCTGTCTTCAGCTCACTCAGAGAGCTGGAGGATAATAAGAGAAGACATCCAAAAATGAGCTGCCAAGTGAAGTAAAAACAGGAATAGATTCTACCAGCTTTATTTGTCATTTATGTTATTTTACGGCTTACTTATATTTCTTCTTAGTTATATGACTTGTTTTCATGTTTCTTCCTGTTAGCCTCTCAAGGTTAATGACACACTGAATCACCAATCAGATAACATCTCCATGTGCTAATTCGACAACACTTAAGTACCATTACATAAGATATAGATCTTTTATTTACAGATAGACAGATCCTTTACAGTCTCATAGTTAATGCAAAATATTCAAAGTGGCAGGGTATGTCTAATCTAAGTTGAAGCCATGAATGAAGGACAGATATCTCACTCACAGATGCTCTATAGTGCCTAACCCATACCAAAGGAATAATTGCCGCTTTAGTTCAAGCTGCATGTTGGTACATGTAACTTTTACTAAGATTTATTTGTTCTAGCTAGATTACTTTTAAAGCTTGGATTTATAGAGTAGCTGTTATCACATCACACAGCACTGCGTTCACTTCCTCCTTCGCTGCTGGCAGGATCATTTTCATTGTTCTCTCTGGCCAGGGCACTGCTGTACTCCACCAGCATGCTGTGCTGCCCCACTGCTCGTTCAGCCTCACTCTGGATTTTGATCTTGAAGAAGAGATAAACCATGATGCCCATGCCTACTAAAATGACGAGAACCAGAATAAGGAGTATCCAAACAGTACTCTGATCCTTGTCCTTTTGGCCACCTGTAAATAAATGTAAAGCAAGTAGAAGTAGGTCTACTTATATGCATAAATAAATATGTAAACTTCTAAAAAAAACAAACGGGTCTAATTTTTCCCGTGGTGTTAACTGTGGTGTTAATTAGGAACCCAAGCTTATGAAGAAAGTAGAAGATAATCTCAACATCCGTGGTCTACTTCCACTGCTCTCTTATGTAAAGAAGCTGTGGTCATTACGATGTAAATACTATTGTATGCTTTTTCATGATAACAATTACATTAGAAAATCCAGTGTAGTGTTATTGTGTCAGTTACTTTAGCATGCAAAAGAAGGAGAAAACAGAGGAAGATCATTTTACATAAGCATTTATTTTTCCTGAGATACTGTATGTCTCCCAGGTACTGCTAAGTGTTGCTAGTAGTGAATTCAATGGCAACAGTAAATTAAGCCCACATAAATAAAGATACAGAAGTCAAGTAAATTATACATGCCCATTCATTAAAAAGCAAGTATTTATTTTCACATCTCCTTGAAACTATTGAGAAGGAAAAATACAGCCTACCTTTCACATTTGCAACTGCTTCAGGAGCAGCTGTCAAAGAGAAAGACAGATGTTTAGTCAAAAGCACATTTCTATCCAGACAATTCCATGCTCAGCAGTTCACTACTTCTCCACGTTTGCTAAATGAAGATGAAAGCGCTTGAATGATTTTAACCTGATATACACTGTAATGAAACTACAATGTTTTGCATTTTAAGCCTTCTTGCCTCTTTTTCAATATCCACAGGTACCTTCTGACTGTCAAGCAGGCTCTCCTTTGGTCGATCCATCTTGTCCTCTTTACTAGGTCTGCATGCCAGCAGGCCAAAAAACAGCTTGATATTCGAAAACTCTCCCAGACAGCAAGCAGTTCCTATGAGACCCTGCACATTCTGATGTACCACAACCCATTTGCATCTGCAGCCACATTTATCGGCTCAGGCTTTCCTGTGCAGTTGTTCCCAGCTGTGCTAAGAGGGCACCATGGGAAAGAGATGCCAGTGGTAGCGGGGTGGTGTCAGTGCAAAAGGCATGAGGAGCTGAGCACTGTGCACGTTGAGCTCCAGGCTGTTGGCAGGCAGGAGAAAAGCAACTGATAAATCATCTCTTGGAAGGATGCTGAGCTCTCCGTAGTGAAATATTTGCCTTGTTCTGATAAACTACTCTGCTGGAGAGCCTGGCAGCAGGGATATGTGCCGGCATTGTTTTGGCATTGCACTTAAGGGCCATTCACTAACAAACCCAGACAACAGAATAAGTGTAGGTGCTGAGTATGTGCTTTCTGCCACGGCCGGTAACTAGGAATTAACTTTCTGAAGTGACTTTTCCTCTAGTTGCTCAAAGAATACAAGGAGTTGCCTCAAAAGAGGAATTTCCCATTTCTGAAAATGCTCTGCCATCACTACCAGTGTGTACAGCTGCCTTCCTCACCAGATGCAGCTCTGCTCTGCTAGGAGAAAGGGCATAAACTTGGAAACACCCCAAACCCTCGGTTTGCGAAACAGAGCAGGAAATAGTACTGTTGTTTTTTCTTCTTCTTTTTCTTTTTTTTTTTTTTTTTTTTTTTTTATCCTGTGGAATTAGCAGTTAAAGTCAAAAATACCACATGGCTCTTGGCTCACTGTATTCTGATATTTCTGCTTCCTGACCAAAACAGATGGTGCTCAATTACATAGAAACACAACATTAAAAAATATATGCTAACCAAAACACTTCTACTATTTTTAAAGGTCACTATACATCTTCTGGATTTTGCTTCCGTTCTGTTATTATTGAAATGGAATTGCTTCATCTATCTGTTGCTGGAACAGCATGTAACAGTACAGAAAGAGGAAGAAAAGCAAATTATTGATACAAGTCTTGTTCTGTAGCAAAGGTTTGATGTTAGAAGGAAGAAATGTGTGTTTATCAGAGGGGAGCAAAGCCACAAAGAGTTTAACAATTTTACAGAAAACATTGAACCTCTTTAGTTGGGAACTGAAAACTCATTACAGAATGTGAGAAAATCTGAAGTTACAATGCAGTAAAACATGATGAGGTGTCTATCTGTTTGTAACACTTTTTTTCTGAATGTTGAAATAAGCAATAGAGAAAAGTCCATAAACCATTTTATGGGATTTTTCGTGTGCTTTTTATAATGAAGATATTGCACGTTACTACTGCTAACAGAATACCATAACATCAAAAGCATATATTGAATCAGTTACTTACTCTTTGGTGTCTTACAGATAAAACCCTTTCTGGAGGAGCAAGGGATGCTATTCCAGGACCCAGAGGAGGCAGAGAGCTGCACACAGTACTCGTTCTCACGCTGCTCTTCCAAGGGCTCTGCTTCACCCCAGTTGACAAAGTCCAATGCACTGTTGTCTTGCCAGAGCAGCTGCCCTGGTGTTGCAGATATTTTAGCAGTACCAAGCATTACATATCAAAGATCTTCACTTATGTTTATTTTTCCTCTATTAATTAATTTACTCAGCCTAATAAAGTGATACCACTTCCACCATTTTGTGGCTATTTTATAATGTATTTTTTCTTACCCTCCTTAAAAACAGCACAATTGCTTTTCAGTATAATTATTTAATTTTCTCTATTTGAGAAGCCTGACAGAACTCCAGCCAGACACCAGCAGTGCAGGCACTGCCCAGTCAAGAGCAGGCTGGAGTGTGGAGGACATTCCAAACAGACACAAAGAAAGCCGGTGGGAATATTCCTTCCAATAGACCTGGCAGGGCTGTGCTGGCAGGAAGGCATATACCCTTTCTCCAGGCAATAGTCAAGATCCTTCACTGGAGCCAAGCAGACATTTTTTTCCTACAGACTGTCACAGATATTGTTTAAAATAACAACTACCAGTAATTTTTAAATATATTTTTTGTTTTTACCTAGAATTAGTTCACTGAAAGCAAAAATATATCTAAATCATATTTCCATTTACTGTACTTAATCAATACTATTTATGACCATATGTAGAAATTAGAATAGTTACCACTTATATTTCTGTATAATCCTATCCAAAAGCCACTTGTCTTGCTTGTGTATAAGTCTGCATGTTCTGCCAGGAAGTTGGATTCAGCCAAGTCTTTTACAGAAGTCAGCATTCCACCTATCACATATAAGAAAGAAAGGAGAAGACAGTTGGAGGTATTCCCTAAGATAGAAGTCAGCGAAAATTAGAGGCTCAGATATAGGGCAATTTTAATAATAAATCCCCTCCCTGATGGCAGGGAGTAAGGAAGGGTTAATGTAGAGACTAGAAAGTAGCACAGGTGAACAGCACAGGCTAGCAGAAATATTGTTTGAAATGAAAGATATGAAAAGCATGACGGGTGAGGACAAAAGGATGATGAGTTTGAAATATCAGGCAAAAAAACAACATAATATTTTTCAGGTGTTTGGATAATATTCTTCATAGATATTATGAGTGATTATTTATTCTTAATGGATTTGACAGGCTGATACATAGCAGATAAAAGTACTCAGCAAACAAATTTGCAATTCAAACTGCAAGATTAATTTTTCTGGCAGAGGAGGCAAACTGTAAGTGGAGGAGGAGAAAACTAAGAGGATCTAATAGGATGTGAAACCAAAGGACCTGTTATTTTGGGCAGAACAGTGCTTCCCTTTCTCCTTCACAGATAAGTGAACGGCATCAATGAACCATGATATTAATGTCTTTTTTTTTTTTTTTTTTTTTAATATACACAGATTTTGCAACATTGTCAAGATTTTTCAAAAGCGACTATTATTTTTTTTTTTTTTATGTCAATATTGAGATCCCAACTTCAGAAAGCGATTACTACCTGACTGAATGCATCGAGTCACAGACTGAACCCAGCTCATTTCATTGGCATTAAAGTAATAGCAGTAGCTACGGAAAGGAATCCAAGCTATGGGACCTGACTGAGGACATCTTCCAATATCCTGTGGAGGATCAGAAGAAAGTATATCTGAAAGAAATGAAACATTATGGATGTTTTCACTGATTAGATATTGCAGTTCTTTGGATATGAAAAAAAAAATATTTAAGATTAAAAAAAAAAAAAAAATTCTTAAAAGTAGTGACAATCTACTTCAGTACACACTGCTAGAATTCCCAGTGACTATGCTGAAAGTGACAGTGAGGAGCAGAACTGAACAGTCACAGCTGAACAGTGCACCTGCAGTGTTCACCTTCAGTGTTACCAGCTGAATTAAACAAGGACTGCTCAAAGGACATCTGTGTGTTCAGGGCTTTTTAAAATTCCAGTTACTTGTTATGAGTGTCAGCTTCATACAAATAAGAGATACAGTAAAAAACCATTAAAAAAACCATAAGGTAGAAAACCTAACCATTTGATTTTAAATGAGACTCCTACTAAATTTTAAGTTACAATTGAAGTTTTTAATCTAATGTTTTCCTTGATATGATAATTCTTACATAGTTTTACTGCAGACAATGCATGGAATGATCAGAAACTCACTGAATTTTTGTGTAGTTGCCCCCATTTTCCCACAGGCAATGACATTATAGAGTGAAACAGTGACATTGTCAGTTAATATGTACATTTTTAATTAAAAAGAAAATTGAAAATGTTTGGCATAGAAATGAAATCATAGCCACACTACAGAAAAACAGCTCAGAAGGAACTCAGAATTTCCATTAACGCTGCTTTAGAGCTAACATCACTAGGGCTAACATCACTTGATCTAGGACAAGTGGGACAAGTGAGAAAACAAAGTTTGATCCCGCCCCACAGTATGACAGAAGCATTTTAATTTGTAGCATTCTCCTGCTGAATGATGAGTTCATCAAAACAAAATATTTTTCTTGCAGAACAAAGGTATTATTCCTTAATATATACTTAGAAATATGTAGGTTAGTCAAGGCAGATTCAGGAAGGTTTCTGCCTTAAAACCAAATAGCATCAAACTTACCCTCAGATTTTTTGCAGGCAGAAAAGTGTTTTTCATTACAAGGTGCTGTTTTCCATTCCCCGCTGAGATCTAGGAAGACACATGCTATTTTCTCTTTTGGTTCTTCATAGTACCAATTAGAAAAATCAATTTTCCTTTTATCACTCCATCTGTGGTACCCATAACTCTAGAATTGAAACACACTTTTTAATATAGTTTTTCCACATCCTCATCTTCCATTGCAGATAAGCAGATTTCCACACAAACACACAATTTTGCAGTAAGGTGTAGAACTCAGTATATCTGTGCTTGCACTATTAGAATGTTAACTAAATCAAAACACAGCAGCACAAATTTAAGACACAGCAGAATGCCTCCAATTCACAGCCCATGAGGGTGTTTTGAAGGCTAGATGGTGCTTCCAAGGTTCTCTTGGTAACAGTCCCTTGTTGGATGATCTGAGGAGGCAGGTAAGCACAAAGACCAAGGTGACCATGAGAAACTCAAAGCCTGCAGAACCATCAGGAGGAATCAGGGCTATGAAGGCAGCTGTCAGACAAGGACTCTTGAGCTCAAGTGCAGCTCTGAGAAGAAACATTCAGGAGTAAATGCAGCTACTACCATGAAAACCTCAGAAAATTAGAAGTTTCTTAGGAGTGAAAGATAAACACAAGGGAGCAGAAGCATTTAAATCAAATACACAAGCTCCTCTTGAGCTCAGCACAACTTGGGCAAGGTCACTGCCTGGGGAACAGGAAGAACCTCAGAATTTCACCCTACAAGAGCAAGGTCAGATTCTTTACAGATGTTTGGATCATCACATATCTTCCTGCCAGACTTGTTCATAATTATTAACAGCTTTCTAACACATTTCTATGATTATCACCCAGCTTTGATATTAAGTGGACTTAAACACCAGCATTTGTTTTGGAAAGAGGTCTCCTGTGATGTTCTGCAAATGTGGAGATCTGTGTCAAGCTCAGTGACGCAGTCACATACCAAACACAAAGACATTCTGAGATTCTGTCTAGTATGGAAAGGCACTGTCAGAGGCCATAAGATATATTTTTTTCAGCAACAGCTGCATTGTCTCATGCACTGTGGCCTTTTATTAGTGCGACTGCATCATATAATCAGAAATGTCATCATTACACAACATTAATTGCAAGATCTCCCTAGGGATACTGTAGGTTCAAACATTTTACTTAGTTATATGTCAGTGTGGAATCACAATCAGCGAAAACAATGACAAGTGAAGAAAATTATTACTCATGAAAGAACTAATCTTTAGTATCAGTGTAGTTTACTTAGCTCAAATAAAGATGCAAGAAAAGCATGTTGATAATGTAAATGAATTGAGTAATGACATATTTATCTGAGAAGCTGACGCTTACTTTGGCACACAGTTACAGAGCTAATGTTTACTCCAGTGTTTCTCTAGACAGCAATGGACCTGCATCATTCTTCACTTCTTTGTGATTCACTTTTTTGGATGCAGTTTTTTGTTTGTTTGTATGTATTTTACTGCTCTTAACCTTATGGACTTTGTGTGTGTAACAATGAAGGTGGTCAGAGGCATATGGGGTCTCTATGAAACCTTCTGATCTAAAATTAGTGATGAAAATACAGCTGCCAACAATCACAAGGCTCTATCATTAATGACCTTGGTGGTCCCCTTGAGTAGTATTCACCTCTCCTAAAAGCGGACATCTGAAAATTTACCAGGTAGTTTGACATGTGTGTGTACCCAAGATTCCCACACTGTTAGTAAAGAGATCAATGCTGTCAGAGGCTTCCATCCCTCTCCATTGCCTGGGATGAAGTTTAACATTTTTAAGATGATAAAGCTAAATGAAGTGAGTGTTGTCCACCATTTCTAGGCTCCCAAAACCTATTCACACTACAGATCTCCCTCCTTTAATAACAATATAATCAATTAACAGCATTTAACCACAGCAATCATCAACTGATTAATCTTACCATATTGCTATTCAGTCCAATCCATAAGGGCTCGCCATATTGTGCTGCCTGGAGCAGGAGAAATATATTACTGTAATAATCTGAAATGCTGGCAAGCTCTGAAGATTTCGCCCTGCAGGCTTTCCTTGCTTCTTCCCAACTCATTTTAGAAGAAATGATTAAATAGCTACTGTTACCATAATGGAAGAAGTCAGAATCTGGAGCAGTTGTGGAATGAAATAGTTCAGGCTCTGCAAAAAGATTTGAGAGGAGGAAGAGAAAACATTGATAGTTCCTAGTTGCCTAAAAAGCAGTATAACTTCTCAGTAATGATTAACATAGCGTAGTACACAGATATTTTGATATTTTGTTACAGGCATTGAATAAAACCATTTATCATTTAAGATGCAGGAAATATTTAATAAAAGTAACTTAGAATTGTTTGTAACTATAATTTACATAGAGTACTCAGGGATTAGGGAGAAGCAGATTCTGCAGACATACACTGCCACCAGATAATGACTGGACTAGGAGATCTTAGTGGTCTTTCCCAACGTTAATGATTTTTTTGAAAACTTATGAATATGGGTCACAAAGCTATTCATTATCCAGTTCTCTCCTGGATTCTTCCCCTACTGCAGTGTAAGTGAAATTCCTCTCAGAAAAGTATGGAGCAGGATCTCCATGCCCTCTGAGTTTCAAAAAGGGTGAATTTCATTCTAATATCAGTTTGTGACTCTCCTTTTCTGTGCAGGATAAATCGAAAAAAGAAATTGTATTTGCACCTTAAATGGTATATATGGAAGTAGAAAAGGTGGTGCTGAGTACAGTAAAAGGGCATTAATGTTCATACGATGCTGAAAACATCCTAAAGTGGTGTCAATTAGGGATGCACTTGTGCATCTTTCTGCCACTGCATGGGGTATAGCACCAGGCCTAGCTGTGGCTTCCCCTTGTATTTTTAGCCACAGAACTTGGCTCACTACTCAGCAGTTCCTGTTTCTCTTCCTGCAGACTCTGCAGCATAGCTGTTCTTTGGTTATGTCTCCCACCCTGAGGATATATGAAGAAGATAAGAACTTTTGTCCTTCTGATCCTTAGTCTTAAGATATAAAAGCATTGCAAGAGACTGATGGGCAACATATACTCAGTTTTACTGACCTTAATTAACCCCTCCAAGAGAGGCATGTGAGGGGTTTTGGTGAGAGGGTTTGCCTTTGCCAGCTAACCTTATTCAGATATCCTTATCTGTGCCTGTTAATTAGGTGATAGACAGCTAAATTACTTTTGTGAAATGAGAGAAACAGGATTTTGAAGGCACAGATCATCTAACTTGTGTTGGGCACTTCTGTCAGGATCAGATGTATCCTGCCTCCAAAGAGTCCACTATGTGTGGGCAACCAGCCTGTATGTGCATCTCTGGTCTGCAGAGCGGGTGCATTCAGCTCCCCTGAAAGCTGTGAGAGGAGGGGCTGTAAAACACAAACTCTTCTGTAATTCTTATCCCAGAGCAGGCTTCATATCTGGAATTCTTGAGCTAGGAAAGGAGCCTTGCTTGCTTCACCTCAATTTCAGTAGACATAAGAAGGCAACTGTAGTGGAAGACATGTGTGCTCATATTATCCAGTACCAGTCTTCCAACAAAGAGCATGAGAAATAGAACTTACTGCTGTCCATCTGGCAAATATAGCTTTTGTTGTGATGGCAGTCTGTGTTTTCCCACTTCCCTGCTTCATTTACAGATCTTACTGCCATCGCAATACAGTCAGTCTAGGGGAAAAAATAGAAAAGAAACTTATAGGTGATAAAATGAAAGAATGAAAGATACCTAGCAAATAGAAAGGTCTAAGGAGGCCATGGTTTTTGGTTTTTGTTTTGTTTTGTTTTTGTTTTTTGTTTTTGTTTTACTTATCACTTCTTGGAAAAGAAATGCATCTTGGTTTATATCTTGAGTACTTTCCTTGGCATATTACTATAAGAATGTTGTCAGTTTCTTAAATTTTTTGAGTGCAGAAAAGATATTTTTAATATAGTTTATGTTAATCTATACTTAATTTGCTGAATCTTTAATTTGCATTCACACTGTACAAAGAGAATAATAAAATGAACTAAGAAACAACAATGCTGATTATTTTCAGTAAAATCTAACTGTAATAAACTACAGCAGACCTTTTCTACAGTTATAGTCTTCTGCAAAGGAATGAAGATAACTACATGCACTTAACAGAACTATTAATCTCTGGGTCAATTTTTAAAACTTCTACTCGGTTTGAGGATGCTGTCTAAGTTATGCATGTACTGATTTTATTTCCTGTTTACCTGTATTGTCTCATACCTTCCAGCCAACTCTACTGTATTTACCCAAGGGGAATCCTCTTGCCCAACATGCATAATCATAAGGGCTTCCATCTGTCCAAACATATGAATGCTTATCATTTAATCCTATCCAAGTCTCATCCGTGACATCCTTTAGATGGAAAGTGAGGAATGCTAAAAGAAAATAAATTTTAAAATGAATATTTTAACTGAAGTAGTTTCATTATATTAAAAATATAAAATAAGCAGTTTTTAATATAAAAATGTTACTCAGAGAACTCTTGTAAATATTATCAAAATTAGGGCTAGAAGGAAGTTTGAAAGAATTAATTAGTCTTTCTAAAGTTAGCATCAACTAACTTTACATATGTCATTTACAGTGGAAATTTGTACACTTTGAATTTCTGAGGGCAGTTCAAACATTGCTTTTTATCACATTTTCCAAGGCCAGAGGGAACAGATTATTTTTGTCTTTCCACCCTATACTGTTGCCAAGAGATGAGAAGCATCAACAACTCACTCCAATCTGTGCTCTGGATCAAGCAGCTTTGGATTTTCCTTCACAGGGGCTACATAGATGGAGACTGCTTAGATAGCTACTATTTAGAATTGGAGGCTATTTTGGCTGTTGTAAAACAGCCAAAATTACAGTTAGTGGAAGCAAAGAATGAGTTTTGGAGAAAACAAGAGGTGCTGGGAAAGGCCAGAGGGATTTGGGGGGTGATGGATGAGAAGGAAGCAGAAGATTTGGATGTCTATGGACAATAGGTTTCTTCCAGTGTTGCCTCCTTCTTCTCCTTCTATCCTCCAACAATGCTGATTCATGTTTAGTTTGCAGTTCAGCTTCAGATCTTATTAGGGCTACTGACATTTTGTTTTCATGCAAAAGATTACTGGTATGTTGATATAGTTGTTTGCACCTAAACTCATTCAATTACTTCCTTCCCTTCTCCACCCTTCCCCATCCAAAAAACAAAAATCTTGTCAAGAATGTTTCAAATTCTAACCCTGACCTCCACCATGCCACTACATCACCTGAAAAGGTGACATATGTATTACTTGTTGAAATGGTTAAAAAGTGATATTGAATATTACAACAGTCAGGAGTTTTTTGGAATAACATTTTCTGCCCTCATCCTGGAGAACTACTGGTGACCAATGCATAGTTTTCTGAAGATACTTCTGACCTTGTAAAAGGGGAACTATGAGAAAGGTGTGATGGGTTTACCATACAGAGGGGTCACAGGAGTATTCATCTTTACAGTCATTACATGATTATTCTACAATTTCCCCATGACTAGCAATGCCAGCAGGTTCTGTGTACTGTCATCAATACATACAGAACCTGAGTGTTTTGATCCAGTGCAAAATAATTATGTCATTTCAAAGTGCTCACATATGTAGTAATCACAAGAAAGAATTCACTTGGCCACAATATCCACAGCTACACTTTTAACTAACAATTATAACCTCTTTGGTGAGATTTACTGGCTTTGCAGCTAGCACCAAAAGTTGAGATACCATACCTTGTACTTGAGCATTGTGTATAGAGGCCAAATTTCCCCCTAGTTCTATACAAGCACTTCTTGCTGAGTACCAAGTCAGTCTCTCTTCTTGCCTGGACCCAACTATTTTATAACACTGTAGGGAGAGTAAATAATTAAGCAAAATTTCAGGTGTCAAAGAGAATTATATTTGATTTGATTAATCAGTCCCTGCATACAAAGAGCAGCAGTTGAGGTAGCTGCTGAAATGCCATACATTCAGCCAGTGAGGAGTAGACACAGCTAATCACAACTTTGTGTGTGCAGGGCTCAGACCCATGGTATTTCTGTATATCCGTGCAATAAAGATGTCTAAAATAAAAAGAAAGTTACAGAAACCAAAGAAGTAACAATGGCTAACTGCATTTGAGCACTCAGAAATTATAATTTAATAAAAGTAAGTTCAGAAAGAGGAAACAAAAAAAAAAACCCAGAAAAGTTGACTCCACTGCTAGTTAAAATGTCACTTAAGAGAGTAGTGTATAAAATGGGAGCACTTATGCAGTTATTTGTAGCTAGTCTTCTAAAAGCTGATGATATTTGTTACTTATTGTGTATACGTACCTTATTTTGAAACAAAATCCACATTTCAGGACATCCTCCCAGAGGCGGAAGTACAGTGGGAACAAATCCTGAGTAAGTTGAATTGTGCCTTTCACAGATGAAGGCATTTTTCAAACCACAGTTTACATCGTTCCAAAAGCCTGTAAATAAAAGAAATGCAATCAGTCTGTCAAACACTCCTACTGCCATTGCAGAGGGTAACCCAGCCAACATTCATAACTCACAAACATAACCTTCCAGAGACATATAACAGTCGAGACAGTCGACATTTACACTAGCAGCCCAAACAGAGCCCTCTTCCCACTGCAGTACATTTGTCTTCTATGAGCACTGACATACACTTAAACCTTAATGTACTTGTTATGAAAAATAGTTCCCATTGTTCAGCAGCCAATGGGGAGCCTTAGGTTTAAACAGGTGGCAAAACTTTTAGCTTTTGATGAATAAGCCCATTAAGATATTTTACCAAATATTTCTTGCTGCTGTTTTACTCACCAAAATCTTTTCTCATTACCACACAGTTTTCATCGTTATGTGAATAATTGGGTTCGCCTGGAGCCCAGGCAACATAGTTCACAGGGGTTTTACCCAGCCAGCTGAAAGAAAAAAAAGACAGATGGTTGCCATACAGACATCTCCAGCAGCCAATTTGAGTTATGAGTGTTTAGCAGAAGGGCTGAGCAAGGTATGATTAGTGACCAAAGAACAAAGGCTCTACATATACTGAGAGGACAGATCCACAGCATTAGTGCTGCCTCTCACCTGTTCAGTGCTGTCACACTAAAGTCCCATCAGTGTCCCGTTTGGCCAAAGGCTGGATACATAGTGTTGGACTCGGCAGCTTCTAACAGTCTGGATGAGGCTGTAACACCAGAGCATGGACTTGCCTTTCATTTTAGAAAGGTATCCTCATGAAAGTCTTCTACAAACAGATTTCTAAAAAGGTTACCTAACAGGAATTTCAGAGAGCTGTGAGATGCACAAGCTTCAGGCTCACATAACTTGAGCCAGTGGGATTTCTCTGGTTAAATGTTTCTGTGTGAACCTCCAAAGTTTCTACATAACTATTAGAGATCTAAGTCTGAGTTAAACCCATCATAAGGTGGATGTCTAACACCACAAATCTTGCTGTTTATGTTCATTGCCTGTGAAGGGATGCCTGGGTCTCAAATTCACATCTCTCAGTGTCAGACAGCATGTGAAATGAGCGTTACCCATGAAATGTTACGTTTGCTCGCCTTGATTTGGAAGGAACACACACTGTTTTGCTAAAGTATAGAAAAAAAATAATATCCCTCATCTCAGACTTTTGAAACCTACCAGAGTTCTGTCACACAAGTGTTATTAACTAAAGAACACACAAGTACCTGCATCCATAGAGCGAGACGAAATTACAGTTTGCTGTCCATTAACAGCTTTAGTACTCTTCTTTTACCCACCTGAGCTTCCGATCAGAACTGACAAATAAGCCAATGAAATATGATTCCTCTTGGAGAAATACACCACCCAGTTTTCTGTTAATCTAAAACAAAAGTGATTGGCACAGTTAACAACTGGACAGTTCTTCAGCTGTATTTTCGGTTGTTTCACAGTCTCAAACCTGGGCTGCAAGAAGGCAACAGATGCAGGATCTCTGAACTGTTCTTTGCTACACCTTTAACATTCACATGCCTTTTTTCTCTTCCTACTAAAGACAGTAGTAATGTCTAAAGACAGTGGAAATTACTGGAAAAATACACCATAATACAAATACGTAATATAGGACAGAAACTCAGGATTTTAGCCTGGATAAACAGCTAAAATCTTTTTATTTTTTCATCTGCTCTGCATCAGAATTGAAACGTCCCTCATCAGCATTCTTGGCTGCTGATCTCAAACCTTCAGGACGGCTGGAAAGTCCCACTGCCTGCCAGTGAGGATGAAGCTCAGGTTCCTGTTTTGTGCTGGATGCTTCAAGACCAATGCAATAATTTTACCAAGCAGTTAAAATAAAAAACAGTGAAATTCTTAATGGGTTCAAAAGTGCCTACAACCAATGTGCTCAGTTAATAATTAGTACATATATATATAAATAAAAATTGTAATTACTATGTAAATAATAATAGATAATCAGTAGGTTCAGTGCTTACATATTTCCAAATAAGCTGTCTTTCATTTTCATCCTCAATGACAACGAGATCTGCAAAGTTCCTCTGGCAAATTCTCCGTGCTTTTTCCATAGGGACACGTTCTCTGCTGAAATAGTACTGCTTATCTTTGTATATAATCCACCCATCAGCAGTTTGTACAGCTTGATATTCTGGAAGATAAAGAAAAACATATTTGACATCATATCATATCTGTACAAAGCCCAAAAACTATACAGTAAAACTTCCACTGAAAGAGGAAAAAAACCTACCATGTTTGTTGTTTGGTTCAGGTTTGAGCAGTGTACCTGTAAAATAAAACGTAATTATGAGCAATGTTCCAAACACAAAACAAACAATGGGGAAATCACAAGCCGGATAGATTTGATTTGTAATGTTATACATGGATCTCCAGGTGCACCAGGCTAAATAATAATGTTGCATGCTAAAAAATAAATGAGATAATTAACTTCAGTCCATCTCCCCTTTCATTGGGATCTCATCTAATTGATACACACAATAACAAGGTCTAATTATTTCCTTTATTTAATTTTATTTATTTATTTTTACTACTGAGAGTAGTAGTCAAGTACCCTAGAGTCAAGATGAGCTGACTGGAGTATCTCTGCCACAGTTTGTGAATTCCTCCTAAGCATCTCACAAAGCCTTCTGTGCAGTGCAGCAGGCTCAGCATGTCTGCAGGGCTGTGCAGGATGTGCTGGTGAGCAGCAGTGTTCTGCCAGTGTGTGTGAGAACTAATCTACCCACAATGGAACAGGGATTCTTCCAGTTCAGGTAAGTAATTTTTCGATGGTAATATGGTGCATTTCTGGCTATTTGTTGGCAGAGGTCCATTAGATATACTCAGTGATGTGTGCGCAGCTGCTTCTCCTTTCCCCTCCCTATCCTTCCTCTCACAATTTCCCCAAGTGCATCCACCGTCCTTTTAACTTCTGGGAGCTTTTAAAGTAGATCTAGGAGTCTTTCAGGGCTACAGTAATTCTATTTTTGATCAGCTTTTCAATATTCTAGTTCCTATAGCAACTTAACCCTCTCTCTAGTTCCCATTATCTGTCTTACAATGGGAACCAAACCTTTTTTTTTTTTTTTAAATCTTTTGCGTAGGGAACTCAGTCTCCTGCATCTTCAGGTCTCCTCTGTGAACCCATAGAAGATAGCAAGATAAGGAGATTTTATCTACTTTTATCTTATCCTTGTCTTTCTAAGAAGATTAAGTATCTTTGCCTTGCAAATTTATTCAACCCACATCTAAAAGAGATAAAGCTGGATATAAAGCAATTTCTTGAACTTCCTACATCTGAGTACAACTGAAATATCTCAATTTGTTCCTCTTGCTTTAAGTGTTACCTTCACCGCTCTACTTTTACAATGAAAAATTCCCAATATATTTCTTTAAATTTGCTGAAATCCATATAATTTCTTTTTGAATTGTACTTATCACTCCAATTAAATGGTGAAGTAGTTGTACCTTTTTTAGTTTCACAAATCCAATTAAGCAAATGTTCACAGTACAAGTCATTCCAGCGCATTTGTGGTGATCTATTAAACATAACACAGTGCTCAATTCCTTTATCATTATTAGGTTCATCTTCATCCCAGTTCTCATAAATTACCTGTGTGGGAAACACAGCTCATTCACTACGTGCTTTGAATGGAATGGAAGTAATTGAGATTTTTGTCTCTCAGTGTCAGGGTCTCATCAGCCCAAGCAGCTCATTTATGCAATCAAAAGGAGTTCAGAAAACTCTGATCAGGCTGGGGAGGTCTTACTAATATGTTCACTTTCCATCACTTCCCAGAGGTGAAAAGATTACACTTTCTAGAAAGCATGGAGGAAAAATAGATGCATGGAGGGAGTGACATTAATCTGATTCTGTAAGAGATGGCGAGCTGACTTCCCCAATTCTGTTGCGCAGCAGGGGTATGGGTGTGGTGAAGACCTAAGAGCACATGCAGTGGAATATGGGATATAGCATGGTGCGAGTGATGAGGATAGTTATGAGTGATGTGCTTCCAGAGTGCTGAGACAGTGCCATTGCTGAGACAACTGCTGCAGCTGTTCAGCTGACGGTGAACTGCTGCCCTACAACAGCTTAAAGAGGTTGGAAAAAAGCACTAAAACCATGAAAATCTATATGTTATAAAAACTACAAAAAAAAAAAAAAAAAAAATAGTATCCAGCAAATAAGTACTCACAGGAGAACCATCAATCCAGGTAAATCCTTCGTCAGGATTTAAGAGAAACAAACCCATCCAGAAACCCTGAGTTTGCAGTCCTTTTTCCCTGAAAGAAATCATACAATATCAGTACATGAATGCAGAAGAGGAGCCGTTAAATGCTGGAAAGCATAAAAACATGCAGCTTTGAGTCACATCTGAAGCAGGAGCTACTCCTTCCCTGCTGGCCCACAGCCAAGCTCATTAACTGCACTCTTTGACATGGAGTTCCCAAAGTTCTGTGCTGGCATGGGACATGTTGAAGTTAATTTGGAGGAGAAGCGGAGTAGCACAGTGCTAGCTCAGGTCCCATACTTGTGGCTGAAGTACAGTTCCTAGTTCCTAGCAGGAATTCATAGAAACAGCTTTTAATAAAAGTAAACTGTGACTAGAGAGCTATGATGCAATCTAATAAATGAAAAAGTAATTTCTTTTTCAACTTCTCTGATTTCCTCCATGGCACTTCTTGTGATGGCATTTGATGGCAATATGGCATCTATAATGTTAATATAAATGAATGAAAATTAATTCATTTGATTTGAGTAGTCTTCAATTTATAGGCTAGTAATTTCCACAAGGATTTTTTTGTGTTTAAGTTTTTTTGAATGTATGTATTAAAATATGAATCGTAACCATGAAAAAACCCACACAATTAAAGCTGAACATTTTAGTGCCTCCTTTTTGGAAGAAGTGGTTCACATGTACAACGTTGATCAGATCTGGAGAACAGCCTTAACAAGAAACTGTGATGAAAACTTCAGAATTTCAAAGCTACATGAAAATATTCAAGTTGAAATATGTATATTTAAAATATCACACTGAATTGTATTTCCAAATGAAAGCTATTTTCTTTTAAAGTTTATCATTTTTATTCACTTAATACTCAGCTCCTAATGTATATTATTATTTAGCATAACATGAACATAAAAAAGAATGACTGTGCAAGTACTCACAATGCTAACTGCCATATAAAAACTTGATCTTCTTTTGAATTGATTGTGACCAGATTTCCTCCTATTTCTCTACAGAATTCTTCAGCTTCAAACCAATTCTTCTTTAGGTTTTTGTCCCTCACAAAGAACTATTGAGAAAAAAATTGTGATAAGTTATAAAATATAAATATAAAGTTTGATGTAAAAATGTGATTTGCTGTGTAATTGAGATCAATATTATTTTAGAATCCCATTAAAACTAAGACAACGTCTTTCAAGACCTATAGAATTAAACATTAGTCATGTAGATTGTAACTATATTTTTCTCTTCTATTTTAAAATATCAAGGGAAGATTAGCCTAGGTTTCAGGGAAGAACAAAAAGTGTCACAATAGTTTATAACTTAATTAGAGCTTTGAACACCGAAGGGCTCAAAGAAAAACAGAATTGACTAGTCTTAGTATTGTGCAGTAGAAAGCAGGAGATTATTGAGAAATGGGAGGCAGGTAAATCAATATGTTGAAATAGGAAAGATAATATGGATGGAGACAGACATTTTGAAAGGGGCTGAGGAAGAGCTTTTATACAGCACTGCAAGCTCTGCATCCTAGTACGAAGTACACATGGTCTTGAAGAATGATGCTTGACATTTTGGGGCAAGGATAAGCAGCAAGCAGATACACAGAAAAATCAATAATGAGTAACAACAATTAACTGGCTGTGACATAAAAGTTGATACCCTTGTAAATAGAAGGCTAAAATCGTGTGTCCTTCTAGCAGGCAGAATCTCAGGAGAGAAAGGGGAAGGATGCTTACATAAAGACTTGAAAGAGCAATGTTACATATTATTGACATTTTACTTCATCTATTTTACTTCCTCTTTACTTTTTCCTTTTCAGAAAGGAGAAATTTTTAGCTCAATCATGAGATCATACAAAGCTTTTACTTGCTGAAGTGTCACCAATGGCAAACTAAATCTGGATCTAAAAGTATCACTAAAAACATTACTTCTATGAAAGAAAGCTGTCAGAAGGCCAGACTTCCATCATCTTTCTCTTAGGAGACATTGTTTTATTCAAGTGACGCAGTCAGCTCTTGAGATTTAGTACTACACTTGTCTGAAGTTCCAAATTCTGGGAAGGAGATAAATGTGGTGAGGATCCCACCTCTCATTTCTGTAAAATGAAGCTTATTTTTAGCTTCTCATTTTCACTGCTGTAAGCTCTTTCATTGTTGTGTTTTGTTATATTTGATGGACTTGTCTCATGGGTTTCTTTTTTATTTTTATGCACTTGAATTCCCTAAAGGAGATAATTCTCCAGAAATGCTCAGCACTTGGGTCCCTTCATGTCAGGCCAGGCCCTCAGGCTGGCAGGGCAGCGATGCACTGACCTTGAAGCAGGAGTCTGCCTGTGGGGCTCCATCCCAACCCTGGGCACAGGATGCTGCTGGGACCTGGGCAGGAGGAGCTGGCGGTAGCACTTCCACTGCCCGCTGCTTGCAAAGGAAATTTGCTGTCTCCTGGCAGCTAATGACATCCCATAATCCAGCATTGGCTCCAGTTCCCATGGCAACGCAGCCTTGCTCTTTCCCTTTGTGATACATAAAAGAAATGAACAAAATCAAAGTCTAATTGCTTTCTAGGAAATTAGATCTTTGTATTCATACAAAATTATGATATAAAGCTGCATATTATGCAGATTTTAAGCCACCATAGCTATGAAATTATTCTGAATATCTCTTGCCACAGCATAGAGATCAGTCAATGAACCTCAGAGACACACCTGTCCTAAAACTGGAGATTGCAGATTTAGGATACAAATGTTCCTTATCTTGCCACCCCAGGGAAATCACAGAGCACATAGCACTTGATTTTATTTTCGTTTGTAACAGATGGCCTGTCAACTGCTTTGCAGTTCTCAGAATCCAGGTAATTCAATTTCAGAAAGGATGATATCAAGTACAAGAAGTTTGTTTCAACACACAACTTGCTACTATGAGGCCAAGAGCCTCCCATCACCTTTTGTTGAAATGCAGAACAGCTGGACACCTGCTCTCCATTTCTCACCTGTGGGCCCCATGCTCTGCCCATAATCAATTTCCTCAAAGTGATGAGTTGTTGTTAACAGCTGTTAAAAATGTAAAAAAAAAAAAAAGACTATGGATCTTGTCAGCTCCTATTGCATTCAGTGTAGCCCATTAAATGTGTTTCTATACAGATTTACAGGTAACTGAGTTACACAGCACCTGACACTCTGCTGTGGATGTGTTTTACACTGGGGCCAAAAACAAGGTCTGTTGATATTGGTCACCTACAGCTGTAAACACAAAAGTACCTTCTCTTATTTCCAGTACTAGGGGATAGAAAGCAGAAGTCTGCTTGAATTTCAGCCGGACTCTGATTACAAGGGTTGAGCTCATGCACAACTTACCTGGCATTGCTGAATTCCAGTGTGTGAAGGAAGGAGTTTCACCACTGGTCCACCTGAACATCCCTTGCTCTTCTGTGTCAGAGAGACCGAGCCAGAAATACTTTTCAGACCTCAGCCCAGTCAGACTAATCAGGAAAGCTTGCTCATTCCTGAGGTGGAAAACAGCATTGAAACATAACATATTGCCTCCCAGTGCTGATCCAATTGGTACAAATAAGGCTATCATGCTAGTATGACCCCAAGAGAATGAGTCCTCAGAGAAGTTCAAGCAAAACTTTAGCAAGCTTTAGTGTGGTTGAAAGAGCTTGGTGAGGGACAGCTTTCTCCTTTCAGCTGAAAGCATCCTCTCCTTTCTACCCAGTTCTGTGAAATGTCAAAAATCACCAAATCACCATTGCAAATGTCAGGTGTGTGAGAACTAAGCTGCAGCCAGATTTGCTACACATGACCTCTGAAAGCAGTGGTGTTCCTCAGAAGCCATAAAGTGCAAAGCCCATTTGAGATGGAGATAGGTGCCATAATACATTCTGGTTATGGTAGAAATATACTGGGAGAATTCCTACATTTGTTCAGAACTTGGTGTAGAAGATGCTTAGGAATTTATTTATTTATTTATTAAAAAAATTCCTACATTTGATAAGATAAAGCTCCTCAGTAAATAAAGGAAAACAGTAGTAACCAATTTCCAAAAGAAAATAAAAAATAAAATAGGGGCTGCCTTGATTAGAAATTTAATACTAGGAGAAAATGGAACTCAAGAACCCTCAAAATTTGAAAGCAATTTTAATTAAATAGAAATCCGTAAAACATGAAGTCTTTTTTCTTTCCTATTACTGAACAATTTAAAAGTGTTACTGAAGTGCTTTCCAAAGCTTTCAAAAAATGGGACAAATTTTGAAGGTTTCTGAAGTAAAAGCACTAATTTTAAAGTAGAAGAATGATAATTTCCTACCTGGTTTCCACTGTAGCTAGATAAGCTTTGCTCTTCTCACATGTCTTATTTGCATCTGAGAAGGTTGCAAGTGCAGAACCCACCAAATAACAGTGAAAACTAAATCTTTTCCAACCCTGTGAAGAAGAAAAGGATGACCTTAATGTGAATTGTAAAGATACTTCAGTATAGAAATTAGCTGTGCTCTTTTATATGTAAATATTTTATATTTAATTTGTTGCAGCTGGGATTAAAAACAAGATGAGATTAGGCAAATTTGTTAATAAACAAAAACTGTGAGATTTTTGTTGTCTCTTCTCCTACAAAAGGCCTTTTTACTTAAATGATGATATTAAACTCTTCATTTCTTTTATGTGTACATGAATTTTCAAAGAAAATGACTTATCACATTTCAGTTCTCTGTAAGGCTGGATTTGTGCAAATATCACCATAATAAGGCAGTGATTCATTCAGGGGAAGCTATGGCCACACATTCACTAGTTGCAGGATCTGACATGATGAAATACAAAAGTATTCCAGTTCTGAAATTAATTCTTATAATTGTAAGAATACAATTATATAACTGTATAAGCACAGTGCTTCAAAGCTGTGTCTGCCACCCTTGAAGGAATAGCAAGGAGACTTTCTGTGCCAAGAGGAACTCAGCCAGTGCTTGTTTGGGGTGTGAGTGGAAAGGAGGAACCTCACTAAAACACCCCTGCTTCTTTCTGTTATTAGAGAGATTACTGCTGACTAGAATAGATTTAATGATTCTCTAAAAAGGTGAATTTTGGAAGAAATAACCCACTAATATCATTAAAAGACCAAATAAGTAATCCACCAGTAGTCATACGGTACAGAAAACCCGACCTTCTTGTGTTTGGAAATTACTTTGGTTTTTTTAGAGTTCTTTCAATAGTAAAGACTTTGCTGTGAAAACTTTAAATAACAGATCTGAGAGAAAGAACAAAGTGACTTCGGGCAATTTTGCATGTTTGGCTATTCATTCTTAAGTAGAACGATAATAAATTGATGTAAAAGATGTATCTTGTGACATTTATGTTATCGTTTACATTTAAGTAACTGTTTACATTCTTGAATATTTTCAGAGCAAAAATGAAGTATATGCATATATTAATAGTTTGTTTGTGGGAAAAAGACTAGGTTTCCTCAAAGAAACAAACACCAAGTCTCTGAAAGTATGAAGAGCAAGTAAAATAATTAATGTTGATTTTCCCCAACATAAATCATTTATGAGACACCATTTACTTCCTGGCAGCCTGGGTCCTTGATCTTTTCTTCAGGAGACTTTGATGAGGGCTTCTTTTTACAGATGTAACCAAGTTGCCTATCACAAACATCAGTTGCCCAGTACCCATCCTAGAAGAGCAGAGAGAATAAACAAGTGTAAAAATAGGGGCATTTGTAAGCATAAGAAAATAATTATTTTTCTTCTTCACTACAAGATCCACCGATGTATTTTACATAAGAAAACTATAGGATTTTTTAAGAAATCTCCATCAACAGAAAAAAAAAAGACCTTTGAGGATTGGTTTGAGGTTCATTTGATGCTGTTTTGAGATGAACGAATGAAATAAATTAAATTTTGAAGTTTTGACTTTACTGGCTATTTCAACTACCTATTTCATGAGAGAGTTAGTAAAAGACCTCTCATCCACAGCTAAAGGATGCGCATTTATAGTGGTAATATTTCATTATGCTTATGGCAAAGAGATCAATGAAACCGAAATAATGTACACCTAATGTGTCATAATACACCCAATTATTTCATCCATCAAGGAGAAGACTGAAAATAACTGGTTTCTATTAAAGAAGGAATTATGTTACAAAATAAAACTGAAATAAGACCTTTTTATTCATGAAATGTGGTTAAGGATCAATCCTATTAATGTCTAATACTGACAGACATAAATATTTTTCAACATCATAGCACTTGTGCATTTTCAAATTCTTTTGTGTTTGCTTTTTTTCCATGATACTTTCTATATGCGTATGCATATATGTGTAAATGAGTACAAAACCCCAAACAATCATGATGGCAACAAAAATAAAGTCTACAGGGCTTTAGATTAGGTTATTTGGCAGATGTGTGCTACAGAGGAGAACTATGCACTAGTGCCATGTCTTCATGCGCCAATGAAGTGATATGGATGAACTTAATGGTCTACCAGACAGGAAAATAAGGTATGCTAACAGCATCTTTGGTAACCAATCATATTACTAGCTCATCTTTCTTTCACTCCAGAGCTACAACTTTTTTTCCATTGTTGTAACCAGCAGAATACAAGTAAATTCTAATGTAAAACTCATGGATCTGGCTTTGCACCAAGAAAGAAATTTCAAAATGTAGCATTACAACTATGGTGCCTCTCCAATTCTGATCTTCTCTGTTCTCTCAAGTTTCATTTGACTCATGCCAAATTTGTTTCTTAGATAAGATATAGAAGACTGCTGAATAAGTAGATGGTTGGTACATGATTTCAGTTTGAGGCAGTTATTAATTTGCATTTCTATAAAATAGCTGCCAAGTTTTACCTGTCCCTTCATAACAACACAGTCCTCTAAACCATTCCTATAGGTGGGATGTCTGCGCTGCCATGTGGTGAACGTCACAGGGGTCCCATCACTCCACTCGAAGTAGAAATGAGCCTTCAGGTCATTTAGGCCCAGCCATAGCTCTTCTGTTGGCTCTAAAGCATGGAAAGAAAAAGACTTGCTTATTGTCTGCCATGTAATACAACAAACACTTCCAAATCCAGCACAAAGAGGGACAGATAAAAGTTGGGATGTGGTGCACAAGAGGCAGCCTTCACGCTCTAATCAAAGTGCTGGTTTCTGTTCAGATCTCCAGTAAGGGATGATTTAGTTGGTAGAGAAGAGACTTCAGATGTTACCCATAAATTAATGGACATATAGCTCCTTATGGCTGACAGAAATGTTTTGCAAACCGAGCACCTGTGGCTTAGAAGAACAAAACACCCCCAGCATGGATATAAAGCAGTGAGTTTCTCAGTGTGCCCCACTGATCAGGAGATGAGATGAAGTCCGAGGTACAAAGACATTTGCCAATACATTTCCTTAACTGGGGATCCTTAGAGGGTCTGTCAAGAGTGGTCACCAAGTCCAGCATGCGAGGCAAGTGTCAGGACTGGTGATGACAGATTCAAGGAGAGTCATAAATGAAAAAGCATTATTTTCTTAGAAGGAAATATTTTTAAGAGGTTAACCTCAACAAGAGGGTTTACTCTCAGCAGGAAGTTAAATTTCTTTCAGATTTGAAGCTCAGTTCTGGAACTATAAAATGTAGAAAAAAAAACCTACAAAACCTGCAAATATTAAAAGATCTTTACGTGGAAATTCTGTTACCTAAATTTGTTGATAATAAGATGCTTTCTTATTTCAAAATATTTTAAAATGTAGATTTTCTTAATAAATGTATGCTTATGTTTGCGCATCAGTAACAGACAACACCATAAGTTAGATACAGCCTTCAGCTTGTGATATTTCAGAGAAAGCATTAATATTTAATGAAGCTCAGCTTTTGCATTGCAGATGTGCCAAACAGAATAGAGGCCCACTTATATACTCACTGTAACCAAGCTGTGACACCAGAAAGCTGTATTCAGCAATGGTGTGGACACTGGCCAAGTCTCCATCCTGCCTCTTACATGAAGTCAGGGCATCCTTCCACGCTTTGGATTCTCTTTGAATGCTGTAGCAGTGGCCTGCATATGGCCACCAACCTTCTGCGCATTTAGTAGGTCTCATTTCCTCTAAAATAGAAGCAAAATTTTCAGAGCAATTTTATAAAGAGTAAAATAAGCATTCTTTACAAGAAGTAGTACTATATGAATAAACACAAAATTGCAGGTAGAAATGCAAATATCATCAAATAAGAAGCAAATGTCATTAAAGCACAGTTTGCTCAATATGCAAATAGAATGATTAGTCTTTCAATGTCAAGTAAAGCACCAATAAAAATGCCCACATTGTGTCAGAGATACAATTTAAAATTTTACTCTGCAGAAGAGAGACCAAGGCAGAGGTCTGTCTCTCCTGTCTTCTACTATAAAAGCAGCTTTTATAACATTCCTAGACAGCAGCCTCTGGCAGATCCCTCCTGTATGGGGTATGTCCATGTACACAGCTACACTGATGTGTCATTGAAGTCTTAGGTCTCAGTAGGCAACAGATGAAACACAGCCTGCGTGAATGCTGCTGTTCCTCCTGCTCTGTACATATGAACTCAGTCAGTTGCATATAGTTGTTGGAAATGATTTTTTATATTGATAATATAAATCAATATAAAAATCAATCCTTGTAATTACTCATTTGGAGCAAAGGAGAACCATAAACTTCCTACTGTTTGCATGCAAAATGCGATTGCTATCACTGTTACAGTGGCAGAACAGCTTCTATCTGTTTTGATAAAATGAATAACAATGATGGAACAAAATAACAATATTCTCCTATGGATGATAAATATATTACACCTTTGTCTTCTCATCTTGTATGAAAGCCTGTGTATGCATATATAGTTTTGCTTTTGGAAACGTTGGTTAAAAATAATGTTGCATTCCCTTCTCTTTTGTAAATTAGGGATTGCATTCTCTGGAAAACAGAGAAAAATCTTTCTTTCTATACATACCTTTGGTTATATTGTCAAATTTTGAATTTATTTTTCTCTTTTTACAGATGTAGCCAAATCTCTGGTTGCATGCTTGGTTTTCCCATTTAGCATTCTGTCTGGGATTCATTGTGCCACAGATTTTTCCAGGAGCTGGGGAAGGATTTCCTTTGAATAAGAGAGAAAACAGATGCTCTTACAAAAAGATCAACAAATGGATTGCATTATCAGTAGAAAGATTGTCTTATAGTGATTTTTTCAGTGCTTAACGTGAAGAAGCCCTGCCCACAGGATAATTGCTGTTGCAGTTTTCAGAGTGGTGCTTTTTATCTTTATACACTGAGTGAGATAAATGATTCTCCTTAGATTTTGTCTCAGGATAGTATGGGGAAAGTTCTAGTTCTTCTCCTGATACACTGGTACTCATAGGCAGAATAATCATACTTGCATGTCTCAAGAATTTTGCAGTTCTTCTTTCCTATAAAAGAGGTTTTCTTTTTTCTGTTTTGTTGTAAAAGAGCCTCTGAAAAGAACAGAAAAGTGGTGGCCTAGTACCAGACCTGCCAGTGCTGAGGAACAAGAAGGTAAGCAAGGGAACATGACTGCTTGCTGGGTGGTGGCCACTTCCTACAGCCAGCCTGCGGCCTTTACTGCCCTGGCACCAGCAAACCCCACTCCCATCCCTTTCCCATCACTCTGGGCTGCTTTCCCTCCTCTCTGGGCTGTCCCTCTGCCCATGTGTGAGGTGCACCACCAGCTTCCGAGTCTCTTCCTACACATCATTCCATGCGGTTTTGCATATAGTATTGAGGAATCATGAGCTTGCTCTGTGAGTCTCTCCATAATATTTAGAATTTCTCCAGACAACATAGTGCCATTATTTTCTAAATATTTTGCTACTTTTTGAAGGTTTGATTTAAATTTATACTCTTAGATAACGTTATGGAAACATTCTGACCTCTGATCTGCAAGGTTAAGCATCACTTCAAAAGAGACTCTCCATTCATAAATAAACTCTTTGCTTATGCGAGAAAATAAAAAGTCATTGGCTATTGTAAATTAACACAGGCTTCTCTGAAATAGAAGCAACTGAGGTAGCTTAATTAGTTGGTGTCTTATCAGAATCCGTTCCAAGATTATAAAGTAAATGCAGTTCTTACCTGGAGCCCAGTTTAAATATCTGAAAGGACTGCCCCCAGCCCATTGCCATCCACTGTTGAAATTCAAAGTGTTCAATCCAATCCACAATGCAAGACTGAATTTTTTAATTAGCTCTAAATTAGAAAAGAAAGTCAGTGGTGCCTTCCTATTCTAATTATTAGCAAGCTCACGTAAAAGAAATAAAGTCAAAAGTAATTTACCTTTTTTGTTTAAACCTGCCCACAAATACTGCTTTTCACATTAATAAAGTAAACAGATTTAAATAATAAGATGTGTAAATGAATAATTGTAAAAATAGCAGAGATCTCCTATTGCTAGCAAAAATGGCAAATCATCTGATTTTACTATTTCAATAACAGTTTATTCATCATCTGTTCCCATTTATAACCCCCATATTGTTAATAGTAGTCCTTGAAGCACAGAGGAAAGAGGTAAATTTGAGGACCAGGCTTCAGTTCTGGTTGGAAATGAGCATACCAGTAGGTAAGGCAAGTGGAGGGAATCCAACTGAAGCAGGCTGCAGACATGGCAGCCCTTACCTGGAATACAACAGTGGGATGGGGCGACTTTTCTCCCTGCACTGGTTCAGGAGCGATCACAGAGAAATACCAGCTAATGGAAGAGCTGCTCAGAGCACCTTCCTTGTGGCTCCTAGTGAACGCCTCATCTTCTTCATTGAGCCAAGAGACAAGGTAGCCAACTGCATCCTCTAAAGCTCTGGAGCAGCCCAATTCCCCAGCATATTTGATGATCTTGTTTTCTATTCTTTTACCTCCTACATATTCTTGTTCATGCATCTCCGTGATGCTTAATAGTTCTGCATTTTGCTCCTGACAGCTTTTTCTTGCTTGATGCCATGTCAGAGCTGATTCTGAGTTTATTTGATAGCAAACACCAGTAGAAGCATCTTCTGTCCAAAATCTCTCTGTGTCACCTGAAAGAAGTGAAATGGAGTGCTACTGTTAGGGTATTAGCATTGCATCAGCTAAAAGAAAATGAAGTACGTAATGATGCAAAACCCATAAGAATGCACAGCATCAGCCATACGTACAAGAGGTCATGGCCTTACATTGCACCAGGGAAGACTTAGTTGGATATCAGGAATTTTTTTTTCTAAAAGAGCAGTGAGGCAGTGGCACAGGCTGCCCAGAGAGGTGGTGGAGTAACCACTGCTGGAAGAGTTCAAGAGACATGTAGATGTGGCACTGAGGCATGTGGTTATTAGGCATGGTGGGGACAGGTTGATGGTTGGACTAAATTATCTTAGTGGCCTTTTCCAACCTTAATGATTCTACGATCAAATCTAAAGCACCAGAAAGTTTGAAATTGGATCAATCATCCATTTAAAAATGTACTTCTTTAAAAATTTAAAACATTCTTTTAAATTTGTTTTTAAAATGAAGTGAGATGATAGCCAATATTACTCAGTACTTGTTTTTAATCCACAAAAGGGATAGTAATACTACATATACCAGGCAAATCTGTATATTAAAAAAAAATAATTCCTGGATGAACTCAGAGGAAGAAAGCAAACATGCAGTTGAACTATGGCCCTGGAAACTCCGGGAAAAGAATTCCCTCTTAGTTCATCAGCCAGAGAAGTAGCTTGTTCAAAGTTGCTGAACCTGGCCTCTGGCAGCCCCAAGGAGCTATAAAATTGTCTGTGTAACACCAGTGTGCAGATCAGCTGCAATCTTTGCAGAACAACTCATAACGCCTTGTCAAACTGTTGTGCTGTTGGGAAAGCAGTTGGCAAGGAACACAGAACAGACTGCAGACTGTGTCCAGCGGTGGAGGAATGCCAAGCATAGGTTTGTTACAAAGATGGGAGAGGAAGGTAATTTTAGCAGCAGCGTGTTATGGAGGCTGGTAGGAAGACACAAGAGCAAGATAGAAAAGTCGATGTTAAAGGGAAACAGGAAGCAATAGTGTATAGCAGTATAAATGAGAATTGACCTACAGGACGTATCTAAGGAATAAAGAGTAATTATAATTTTGGAAAGAAAGATAGCAGTCCAGAATCAGTCTGGTCATGACATGCACTTAAGTTGCACACCTAAGACATATAGGAAGGAGCCTTTTTCAGCTCTCTGGTCCATGAGGAAAAGCAGCCACCTGCAGCAGATGAGTCAGGACCTGGCTGGACTGAGCCAGGCTCCAGAGATTCTTCTTCCTTTCTCTCAGCAGAGATGCAGCCCTCAGCTGCTGGGACTAATGTTCAGACAGATTATTTTCACTTATTCACTTGTACTCTGACAAGGATGTGCACATTGTAACTGATAACAAACCTCACTGATGGATCGATAAATTGTTTTCTCAGCAACATTTAATGAGGACTTAATAGAACTATTTATCAATCCATTTTCCTACCTAAACTGAGAGGTCATACTATCATTTTAATTTTATTACTATTATATTTTTTGCATCTAGAATTTTTAAATAAAAAAATTGCAATAGCATGGTTTGAGCTTTAAATGTTTTGTTCAGAGTCTGGTATGTTAACCTTGTAGGAAAATCTGATTCTGCCCTGTACTGATAAGTTGTGGTTCCTGAAGACACAAAAACCCTGAGTAGATCTCACACATTAAGGATCTTACTGCATTGTACTGTTCTGTGCAGCTCAGTAGGTTCACTTCATTATTCCATCTTTTTTTATTAAACAAACATAAAAACAATACAAAATGAAATAAAACAAAACAAAAAAGGCTGACCAAAAGGAATACAGGTCAGTCATCACTACAGCTAACATGAATATATGGCTCTAAAATTTCATCATTGCACTATGGAGATGATGGGGAGAGTAAACTGAGAGATCCCTATGCTACCCCACCTCCTATTGCCCTCATTTACAGTACCATCTGAATTAGCATTTTCACAGAAAGAAACACCAGTTTAAGTATCCTGCTCTTATTACCTTCCTTTCCCTTAACATCTGCACATCTCTCCTCTTTCATTCTGTGAATTGGGAGCTACCAGGATAACGCGTTCTTTACATCATATATCAAGTCTGATTACAAATATAAAACAATCACTATGTCCATTAAAACTGTAAATATGCTCAAGGAAAAATATTTTCATACCTAATTTAACACAAAACCAGCAGGAAACTTACCCAGAGACTGTAATTGCAATGTACCACACACAAGGCAAAGGAAAACCAAGAACCTGGCAAGAATCATTGCAAATTTTCCTTTCATCCCTCAATCAAAATATTGTATAAAAGCCTTCTGAGTGAGGATAGTAACAGATCCTTCTCTCTGTCAAAGTGCTGATGTACACATGACATATCCTGTCATGTGACATTCCAAAATAACTCTAATGCACACTGGAAATATCACTATCTTTGAAGATTAAGTTCCTTCCAAAATCAGCATCAGTTAAACTCAAAGTTGTGACAAAAATCCTGAAAAAAGCGATAAGTGAAATACTCAATGAACATGTAGTAGGGTCTATAAACCAAAGTAGAATGTCATAGGAGGAACAACTCTCTTTGCTTTTATTTATAAATTGTTAGGAAAAATTAATGCATAAAATGGTTGACTTGATAGTTAAAAAGTACTAACAAAAGCTTGTTCAGAAAAAAAGTTGCCAGACTTTAGTTAAAGTGGGAGCTCAGTAAATTGTTTAATAAGTTTGCAGTTGAGATTCAGCGAGAGCTTAGGGATTCTGTGTACATCTGAAACCACAAAATGAAATAGCACTGAGAGAGGGAAAGTACCTGGAGGACACAATTTCTGCTTGGTTCCCTCTTCTCCCTGAAGTGCCAGTCACACTCTTGACCAAGTGGGCCTTAGGTTGCTTCAAGTAAATGGATGCTTGTGAGATTTCAGCTCCTCAGGGCTGAAGGGTGATGGAGGGAGATCAGTGCAGACACTGAGGCAGGCTAAAAGTTAACTGAGGAATTTATGCTGGTTACCATCATTTTGGGATCAATGTTCTCCATACTACATTTCGCTTGTGCCAGAGGCTAGACTCACCACTGTGCTAAATTGTTGGTTTTATTTATGCTAAAAACCCTGGGTCCCACTGCCTAGAAAATAAGAAAGAGAAATGAACTTTATTGTTTCTTTTACTTTTCCACCATGCAGAATAGGCCCTACGCAGCCTAGAGAAGCAAAAGGCAAGCAGAATGCTAGCGCCATCTGTTAAGCACACAAAGTGGTCAGTATCTATACGGCATTTGTGGCTCACCTAAATTTCTACTTTATTCTGATTCTGCTGTTTTTCTAACGGCATGATTATTTTTTTCTTGCTGATTCCTCATACAGGCAATACTGCTGCATTCCTCAATTTTCAGTTCCTTTTACTTGTATTTAAATATGGCAAGTTGGTGCTTGTTTAAGCTGAATACAAAGAAGTGAGGAGAGAAGCCCTCTTATTAAGAGAAGTCATTGCTCAGATGTGAGCACTTCCCTTCTGCTTTCCTCATATAGTCTTTCCGGTGCCTTTGACAGATAGCTCCTGGCAGCAGCCTAGCTGAAGCTTTCTGCTGCATGCACGTCTACTAGCAAGTAGTAATAATGACTGTGCTGGTGTTCTTTGCCTACTGGTAACCTTCAGCAGCATGCTGCTGAAGCATTATTTCAAGTGTTACCTCTTTTTAAAATAGTGCTGTTTGTTTAATATTGTGATACTTCCAAGACACTTCCAAGTTACTTCCAAGATACAGCCTTTAGCAATCAGAGCCTGCCATGATGAGTGGGGACAAGATTGCCTCTATACTGTAAAATAAACTGGTCTTCAGAACAAAATGTATTGCGGTTGACAACCACATTAGTAGACTGAAAAAAAATAAATACAGCTGAGTCTTATATATGTATAGGTATATGGCTATGTATATATATATACATATATTTAGTGTATATTTATATATATATAGGTATATATAGGTATAGGTATGAACAGTACTTTCCATGGCAGAAAATGAAAATGAGCAAGGTTTCTGTAACATGACAGAAAAACGTAACAAGATGACAAAGCAGCAAAGTCTTAAATTGCAGTGAGTGCGAACCTGATTAGATTGTATAGCAGTAGGCACAGAAATAAAAGAAAGAAACTGCTTACCTTCAGAAGGCCTGTAAGGTCATCATGTAGGCAGAGATTTCCAGATGAGATACCCTCACCTCCACTGTCAACTCTTAAATTAGGTCTGGGTAGGGGTAGATCCTGGCTCCATTCCTTCTGGTCATTCAGGTGCATTGCTTACACCTGACAACTGTGGGTTGGCCTTGCCTTCTCCCCAGATGCTCAATCACTGGTTGAAATCATGACAGCATTTCCACTACGGTTTGATATCCCAAAGTTATATGAAACAAGTATATGCAGCTCCATTTTTTCAGATAAATGGAAGATGCAGCTACAAGGAACAACAGTACAGGTGGACAGTTGGAGCGAAATTTGAGGCAAAAGGATTTTACAATTGCAAAAAACCCGAGCAGTTGTAAATTTTTATTGTTTTTTCAATTCACAACAATCCAGTTCTTAATAATAATCACATTTTATTGAACATTTATTCTCACAAGTTGACATCATTTTTTTTCATTATGTTTTTTTCTTGATAAGCTATTTACACTACCATTTTTGCTAAGGCTCTTAAGGGGAACACCTTGACTATTACAAAACTATAACATAACTCAGTAACTTTGATTTTGTGAAATATGCGTGGTACAAAAGATACAAAAATACAGAAGAAAAATATTGCAAAATGAGAAAAAGTATTTGATTTAAGATTGCTAGAGACATTTAACAGATACAATTTCAGCAAGATTCAATTCAGCAAGATTCAATTTCAGCAAGTAACTTCCTCCCCTGAATTAGCTTGTGCCAGAGAACCCATTCTCACCAATTCCTTAATGTACCAACACATCATTTAGAAGTGTTTAAATCTCTTGATAGTTGGTTTTGCCTTTTTCTCTTGTAGAAGTAGATTAACACACCAGCTCCAAGAAGACTGAGAATGGCCAAGAAAAAGAGAGGCCAAACAGAGGGATGAACAGGTGGATGAGTCTCTTCATTCCTTTGCTTGTCTGAAATGAATGCGTATTACTGTGAGAAATCTTAGTATTTCCTTTATTACACATACTACATGAAAACCAAACTGTTCTCTGCTGATCAGACTCAGGAGAGAGCAAATCTCTCTGAATGACTGCTGATTGGAAGCCAGATCCCTTTCACTAAAGCTAATGTAGTTTCAGTGGATCTGAGTTTGTGATATACAAAGCTATCTGTCAAAGCATGCATAAGAATTCAGTGACTAATTTATCTATTATTTGTTCATTATGTGACTTCTGAGCTTTATGACTAGTCACCTTTGTTTCATGTCTTTCTTCTGCTTTTAATAATGTAATGAATAGAGCTGACTCGGAAATTAAAGACAATATTCTGTTTCCACAGATCAAATGTATGTCTAGAAAGTTTAACTCGGTAGTCCCTTTCAGGTGTTTAAGCCACACTGAGGTTTCTTACTCATTGATCAACACTGGCTAGAGAACCTCCTCAGTCCTCATTCAGTTCTGCACCTGTATGCATAGTCCTTTTTAAGTCAGTGAATCAATATGAGAACAACAGTCTTGCACAATCTTGTTAACTTTCAGCATGTTCAGGGCCTGAGAAAGGAAATTTCCTTGTTCCCCCAGTATGGTGCTACTGTTCTGCAGGGAAAACATGGAAGAAACTTTGCACAATCTCTCAGTGCCTTACTGAGGAAATGGGAAACAAGTCTCTCTGAAGACCTTAGAGCAACGGAGAGCAGATCTTGAAAGACACAATTTTGATTTATTGACTCAAGTCATGCTTTATATACAGCTTTGGGATGATAATTATTTGGAAATTAATTTTCCTATCAATTTGTTTGCAATAATTCCTATGGAAGCAAGTTGCATAGACATCTATACAGGTTTCTGCAGCCAAGTTGCAGTTCTCTGTGTCTCTCTTCTCTAAGTCTCTAGCTGGGTCACTGATGAGCTTGTCAGATCTGCATTAGCCCTGCAGCAATTCAGCCACCCAAGCCCATCCAAGCACTCATGTGGCTGTAAAAGGCAGCATGGGACTCTCATGAGTGATTTACAATTATTCATCTTAGTAACTGCCAGCAGGGTGTTCTCTAAAAGGGGATAATAAGGAAAACTCATGTTAAAGTTTTTTTGTTTTGTTTTGTTTTGTTTTGTTTTCTCATTTAGGTTCTCATTAGTTTTCTTACGAAAGCTCTTACCTTTCTGCAGTAGAGGACTCCCACTTGGTTCAACTTCAACAAATATCAGAGAGAAATAATATAACACTTCATTAAAATTCATGTTTGATTATTTCTCTAAAATTATACAAGATCAAAAAAACCTGAAGTATTACTATTACATTAGTGAGATTAATTAAATAAAGGGTGCCATAAGTGAGGCAAAAAATAATTTGCTAAAGTTTCATCTTCCTACCTAGTCTTATCAAACTATAATATTCATTAAAATATTTATTTTTTCATCTCTACTGAAATCCAAACTGTGACTTAAAGGTGTTCATTCAAAAATATTTTCACATTTTACTTCAAGTATTAATTTACTAAGAATATGATATACAACACTAGAGATTAATTTCACACAGTGTATTCTAATGTCCCCATATTTAGCAGGAGGCTGCTGTTACCAGCCTGGATTTCTTAAATGTCTTCTCTAGAAATTGTCCAATGAATTAGGGATTTAATCATCCAAGCTTCCTATGCATAACGCAGGGACCAACAGAGAAAAGATCTCCATAAAATCTTTTGTTATTAGTATTGCTAAAGAAAGAGATACAAAAAATGCTTCAAACTTAAGAAAAGGAGAAAAATAAAACATACCAGACATTTTTAGTCAACAAGAAATTTACTGTGAATAAAGACTTCCGAAGTATTTCTCCTCAAGTTTCCTTTGCATTACAGTTCAGACAAACTACTCAGAGTAGAATTTGTAAAAGCAAAATATAAAATGCAATTGAAACAGAGATAAATTTAAAATGAACAGATACAAAGAGATAGTAACTCCAATAGCTGTATACTAGAGCATCGAAAACGAAAGGACTCGAGTGCTTTCTTGACGTTTTAGTAAGTTGGATAAAAATATACAATTAGTATTTGTTTGCTGATAACGTTTATCCTACATTTCTTCTTAAATACTAGGAGCTTAACTATTAATATCATTATTCTTCCAATTATTTATATACAGTTCCAGCTTAACTCTAAAAAGTAATATATTTCAAACCTCAGGAAGAAATGTCTGAGTTTCGAGAATATAATTCAGAATTCCTTAGTAAATCACTAATGGTACTTAACTGATTTACTACCAAGGACAAGCTTATTTAAAAATTAAGAGTGCAAGGGGAATATTTAATTAAACATTGCCCGTGACTCAGTGGGTATGGAACAACAGTCTCCACTGCTCCACATTCTATGCCCAGGGCAGAATACAAAAAAGAACAAAGCAAAAGCTACAAAATTAAACCTTGTCTCACAGCTGATACAAAAGAAATTACACGGGTTTAGAGATTGCATCCTAATTTTATTTTTTTTTTTTTTTTTTTTTTTTTTTTTAGGTAATTGGATTTTAACATCTACATTAAAAGAATGGAATCATAGTGCTCTCTTTAAGGCAGCTATATGTTTTACATCTCCACTTGGGAATACAAGAAAAAAGTGTTACTACATATTCCTCTTCCCCCAAAACATTTGACTGTCCACTACTGCCCAAAAGTTTTTCAGAAATTCTGATGAGACAGGCTCTGTAGTGACTTTCTATACATTTTCATATAATAGTGCTCATGATACTACTAGTGCAACACAACCAATGGATCTTTTCGTATTCCTCAGGCATTTTTGTTTTTTGAAGTTGTTAAATCAGGCCCAATATTACATCAGTTTTTGAGGTAATATTTGAGTACAGCACACTTGAAAAGAAAACTTGAATACTCAGATGAATTCCTCCTTCCAAGAGTATAACAACTATGACAATACTTAAACCTTTTCCAGGAACTAAGTTTGCACAAGAATCTTCATTAGATATTAAAAATTTTCTGAAAGTCTCATTCTCAACCTAGAGCATATACAGAACATTACCATATTTCCATATGAGAGCAGACATTGCTGCTAAAATAATCACAAATATCTGGAAAAGTGGGATATGTCAAATCAAACCACCAGAAATAACTTCCAGACTTGTGATATAGAAGTATGAAAGCTAGTAGTAAAGTGACGGGCTCTATTTCTAGGACTTACCTTTAGGTTTCTTGCAGATAAATCCTTTTTCAGAAAAGCAATCAGCATTGTCCCAGTAACCAGATGGTGCAGTCATTTCCACACAGTGGTGCTCCTCATCAGACTCTTTCTCCTCCCAGTTGACAAAGTCCATTGCAGCATTATCCAACCACAACCACCTCTCTAAAGAGAAATATATATACTAATAAATTTTAAAATGTACCACACAAATGTTTTAATACCACAGAAAATTACTTCAAAAATGTCACATTTTTCAGGAGGAGACATGGTCATTTTTTCTTACTGGAAGATCATTGAAGAAAGGTAGGAATGCTACAATAAAACTGCAGAAAATTACTACAGAGATAATTGTATTTCATTAATTGGCATCCAGAATGGCTATAGACAATGAGAAATGCCAGAGTAGAAGAGAATTCCTTAAAATTACAACTGGAAAAAAAAAAAAAAAAAAAAAAAAAAAGCATGTGAGTTCTGGAAATTGTTAAAGTTGTCTATATTTCAAAAGTAGCACCACAGAATTAAATATCAAAATAGAGAGACTGATAGAATTCAAGCACCATCCATTATGAGTTCACGTTTCTGGAACAGACTTCATAAAAAGGCAGCATAGATAAAAATGCCTTGCAAATAAATTAAATATTGAAAGTAAGGTATTACCATCCATATTTCTGTAAAGACCTATCCAGAAGCCTCCTACTTTGTTTCCAAGTAGCTGTATTGTATGGATCAGAAAGTCAGATTCCTCCGCATTTTCTACTGAAACCAGTGTAGCACCTGAAAAGCATTAACAAGCAAATGACCACAATCTAGGCAAACAACCACTGGAATGATCTCCTCTTCTAAGGCTGCAAAAATGATAACTTTTGAAAGTTTGTTTGCATGCTGGCTTCACCCATTTCTTCTCCAGAAGTTGTACTTACTCCTTATGTGTCCCTTGCAACTTGGGATTTTTATGAGGACAGCACCCCTGTTGGTAGTAGCCATGGTTCCCCATCACTGCCTCAATTTAAATAAATATTTTTTATGTTATTCTAAAATCAATGTTTTTACGTTTCTGTGTAGAATTTGTAGAAGTCCTTTGTAAAGATCACGTCAGTTGACAAAGAAGTCTCTTACCTAAATGAGTGCACTTGAGAGAGGCCTGGGCCCACCCTGTTGCTGCTGATGCCTCGATATAGTAGCAGTGCCCATGGTAAGGGATCCAGGCTTGCAGGTCAGCTGCTTCAGGGCATTCACCAGACAGCTGAACAGGCTCAGTTGGAGCTACAACTAAAGAAAACTGAAATTGGTCAGGTCTGAAATTGTTACTGCACTGTGAGCAACACGTGAAGTGGGGTATGCATATAAATGGAGCACAATTTCTATCAGCAAGCGTTAACTACCTCAAACTCTACTCTTGACTATTCCTCTATGCCCCAGCTCAGACAACAAGGAGATCTAGGCATTCAGAATTGTGAAACATCTACTCTCCAGCCACATTCCTTAAGATATGGAAGCAAATCACATCCTGTAATACCTATTTGGCTTGGCAGCACTGTGAGGAAAAGAAACCCTGAGCGATGAGGATTCATATCTTAAATTTGCATTCTCACATTACAGCAAGTTGTTGTAAGCTAACAAATTGTCAATATCACAGTCCCATATTTTATGGTTGCTGCAGTCCATATGTGGCCACTTCATACAAATGAGCCATCAGTTTAGCACGTCACTGCCAAATCAGTTTATTTACCACGTGTATAACTCACTTCTGTTGGTTCTTGCACTGCATGTGAAGACCAAATGTATGTCTAGAAAGTTTAACTCAGTAGTCCCTTTCAGGCGTTTAAGCCTGTCTCGAGTCTCGTATATGGAAGAGACTATATTGTGTAACTTCAAAGTCAAGCCTCCTTAATCAAGGAGGGAAACAACATGCTTCTGCAAAATCTACAAATAAACATAACTCTGGAATACCTCTACCAATAGTTAAACTGTCATTCCCATTCCCAAGGCTCTTATGCCTAGATCAGAACTGCTTTAGCTCTAACAATAGCAAATGGAAGTAAAATTCTTGCTAGCATTTTGGCTGTCAATGTGACATCAGAGCATGAACTTGTCCAGGTGTTGCTGTCTGTGCAGGTGGTGCAAGCTCCAGCACTTACTTACGTTACACAATCTCAAGTATGATTTATGCCCACGTCTCAGAAAAAGGAAAAATACCTTAAGAACAGAGTTTCGTCTTATGCAAACAGTTATGACTACTATAAAAGCAGAGCAGCCATATCCATTTATACAAAAGGCTTTCATGTACCATAGGCTTTAGCTCATATATCATCTAGTAGAAAACTTGCAGATTCTGCATGGAGGTAGACAGTATTTTGAAATTTACCATTATGAGGATTTTAACCTAAGCCATAACAAAGCCTCTAGGTTTCGGCAAAGTAGTGGAATTAAGAATTTGTCTTTTGAATGATTACATTCACTTACTCACCATTTGATTTCTTACAAACTGAGAAGTATGTTTCTTTGCAAGGCGCTGTTTTCCAGGTACCATCAAGGTCTAGATAGACACAAGCATTTTTCTTCTTTGGCTCCTCTGCTGCCCACTTAGTGAATCTGGTTTTCCAGTTATCAGTCCATTTGTAATAGCTCCTAGTCTGAAAACAGTTAAGCTTTGATAATAAAGTTGTGTGGTGTTTATAGCAGACAAAGCTCAAGCACACAAAATTCCATTTTTATTTGAGATTTTCAAGAAAAAAACAAACAGGTGCTGCTCTGTTGTTTTAAACACTATTCACAGTACCAGTGTCACTGGAAGCTGTAGTTACATAAGAACTAAGAATGAATCTTATTCAATGATGCGTTACTGTCAACAGGATTTTTTGAAATTAAAACAAGTTTATAAAACATGGTAAGAAACTCCTATAAATCAATCTTAAATTATTTACCTATATAAGAGAAGCAATTACAATTAACTCACCCCTGGTATTCTGCTTTAAATTTAGACTGAGCAATTTGATGAGTAAAGATTACTTGATATTTAACAGCCAAGATCATCTATAAAATCTCTCTCTAATACTCATAGCAACCATTGTGATATAAACAAAAGTTACAAGTAGCCCTATATAAGGCAGAGAGCTACAATGTATTAGTTCCAACCTGCTCAACCTCTGTTGTGATTTCTTTCTGCTGGACTTGGTGCATGAAAGCCTATAATTAGTTTTCATAGGGCCATTAGAAATTCATGTACACACATGGTGTAACCACCAACAGGATGGTTATTTCAGAATTGCTGTAAGCTGAGCATCCAACAGAAACAAAAGAAGCAGAAGAGTTCACTGAGCACCTAACCCCACATCTGTCCAACACTTACAATATTGCTGTTAAGGCCAATCCATACAGGTTTTCCATATTTCTGTATCTGGATCCAAAGGAATGAATGGATGTAGGCATCTAAAATGCTTGCAAGTTCTGCATGTTGCTCTTGGCAGTTTCTTCTGGCCTCTTCCCAGTGCATTTTAGATGAGACAATTAGATAGCTGCTATCACCATAGTGGACAAAGTCAGAAGACGGATTTGTTGCCGGTAAGTTAAATAGTGCAGTAACTACTGAAAAAAAATAGGATGCATGAATTTAAAACAGACCACTGGTAGCCAGCATAGAAGAAATTAAAAAAAAAAATAAAAGGTTCAAAATAACCATAAATTAAATTATTCATTTAAGTTCCTGAACAATACGTAAAATAAAGCCAAATAAACAAACAAAAAAACCTTGTAAAACAAATGCCAAATTTGCTAATGTAAAAAACAGACTAAAATCCTGGGTGCCGTGAACTAGACAGTATACTTGCTGGCTGCCAGACTAGTGTAGAAATTTCCCTTATAAATTGAGTATTTGTATTCCCGTAATTCAAAATATTTTGACTACATCTGGATACACACTTATTTCAGGTCACTGGTAGGAGAGGGTTTGGGGATGGCTTTTAAGACATTTACTGTTGTTCTCTACTAGCACAACTTGAGATAGTTTATGTTAACAGATCACTGTTGACTAAGTCATTAGCCTGTCTATTAGGGCTGTGTGAATGTTGCCTGAACGGCTGAGTGAAACAGTGTTTATTTCTGCCCTGTGAAATAAAATGAGACAAAAATGCCTTCTTGAAACTCTGTTTGCTGTGTAGGGAGATGGGGTTCATACAAACAAGTTAGCTGTGTTGAGAGCAAGCAGGCTGTAGCAGTTGACTGAAGAGAGGACAGGTTTGTTGGTTTTTTTTGGCAGTGGTGTGATAAAGGTGAGGCAAAACTGTTTTGTTATCTGTGCTTTTGCTCCATTCCCATTGCATATCTGGGCTACAATGATTTGTGTAACTACAATTCTATAGCAGGAAAACAAACATACATTTCTTGTTTTGACATAAAAATATTCTTTGAAGATGAAGACACCACCAAGAGACAGTACATTTTATTAGAGTTCCTACAACATTGGGCAGAATAGTTTCAGTAGAAGAGGACTATATCTTCTCAGATACAGCCAGGAGTAACGGGGATATCACTGCAAGTCTCACTGCAAGTCCCTCATTTTACTCTGCGCTTTAAGAGTATGTCTAAGCATCATCTATTTCACTAAGAAGAAATCTTTTCATGTATTATTCTCTAGCATTATTCATGATTTAGGTACAAAATCCCAATTAAGACAGTGCTTCCTCTCCAATAATTTCTGTGGAACAAATTATACTTTAGAAAAAGGTTTTGTCTTAAGACAAGGAGCTCTTATAATCTGAGAGATTCAAAATGACATTCAGAGCTAGAAAAAGTGACAACAGTTTGCAGTGCATTTTATATTGTTCTTATATAACCAAGATACTTAACCTATTTAGGAGACTGGGTAAAGCAGAACTCACGTGAATTCATTTGGCAGATGTAGCCTCTCTCATTGTCACAGCTATCATCTCTCCATTTGCCATCTAATTTTGTCATGAAAACACAGTCTGTCTGAAAAAGAGGGCAATGTAAACAGTCATCAGAAAAGGCAAACAGTATACAGTGAGATGAAAATCCCATGCTCCTAGTGCAAGCCTTGTGATGGAGAGGAGAAGAGCTTACTGAGCACCTATGTCACTGGATCAGTTTGAAAAGATTCCTGACAAATGATCTGTCCTGATATTTATTAGTGACCCATTTGAACCAGACTCTCAGTGATGCCAAAATCTAGAAGAAAAGTCTATAAAAATAAGACCGTCATTACATTCTTCTCAATTCTGATTATTATTATTATTATTTAGATTTACTTCTGAGAATTTACATGTATGAAGAAACATATATGAACTATTATTAAAAGTACTGCTCTGGATTTATCATATGTTGATTATCTTGCAGAAAGCATGCACTCTCTATCAGTTTTTGTAGCCTAAAGATATCATTATCAGATGTCTTCAGGAGCAACAAAAATTTCCCTTTACTTCCTTATTTTTAATTACTTCAACATTTCCTCTAGATGGTTCCCCTTCAGGATTGTTCTTGCCCAACTTTTTGTATTTTATCTGAATTTATTTGCTATGCTGACTTGAATGAGTTTTAATTATAAACAAGCTGACTGATGGCACATGTTAAGAGTCTCCAGTGACCACCAGCTGCCTAATATTTCTGCAGAAACTCCTTCAGAAAAGAGATTTAACGTCAACAGAACAAATGCCCTTTAGTTGAAGATATCCTTCTATACCATCAGAAACTAGTAAAACAAGTTGAAATCACATTAACCAGGAAATGGGAAATACACATGGACAAATTAGTTTTGGACCTTAATTTTGTTTTTTTTTTTTTCATAACTTTTCTATATTTTGTGTTGCAACTTTAGTGCTAGTGGTAGTGCAGTTTTGAAGGGAACTGATATAATTTTTTTGTTTCTACTTTTTTTTTTTAATTGTTATTTTGCAATAGCTCAGACTTTTTGTCTTTCTTCAGAATCTCTGCCAAATATTTTTGGTAAATTTGGAATATCTGTTCAGGTGCTTTACTAAAGTACTTTCAGGTACTTTACTAAAGGTGCTGGCTAAAGGACCTGTTTCAACATTTTGTTATTTTCTGTAACTTTCCTTTTAGGAAAATCATCTGGTTGCCTAAGATACAGAAGCTGATTATATTTTCCACACCTCCACAGTGTTATCTTCCAGCAATTCAAACTCATAAAAGTCGAAGAAGCTTTGTTTGGTTTCTGGTGCACCTTCAATCCAATTGGTATAGGAAACGGTGCTCCCATCTGCCCAAAGAAACGTAGACTCTCTGTTGATATCATTCATCCCAATCCAAACATTGGTTGTAGCATCCTTTAAATGATAGTAGACAAAAGCTAGAGGGAAGCAAAAACTTCTTATTAAGGAAAGTTCATAATGACTCATCCAAACCAGGAAGAAATGTGGACAAGCCCAGAACAGCAGCCAAATTAGAAGGATAACATTTCCCTGTACAGAGCACATCATCTTTTAACTAAGTACTTAGAAAATCATCTCTGAAACATATGTTAAACAAGCAGTAAGACTGGGAGAAGCAGCCAAAGAAAAAATTCTGGAGCAAGTTAGAAAATATCCCTTTCCTTACACTGTATGCGTATGTAGCAAATCAGAAAAATAGTATTGACAGTGAGAGAAAAAAATAGTTTTTTGTAAGTCTCAGGAATTTGGACAACTTCACTCAAAACAGACTGGAAGTTTCTCAAAAACCAGGTAATGGAAAGAATTAGAAACACACGTTATTTCTTACATGTAACATGATTTAGCAAATGTTTCACACTTCAGAATTAAAACCAAACATAAGCTGACCTGGTAGATAAGCCATTCTCAGCAGATAATTTTGTAATATGTATCCAAGAGTTTAGCACTTTCCTTAGTAGGATATTGATATTTTTGAGAGGTTACATGTTTCAGGAGAGCCTGTATATGTACCTTGCACTTGCTGATTCGGTACAGAAGCCAGGTTTCCTCCCAGATGAATACAAACTTCTCGTGCATCATGCCATGCCAGCTTTCTTGTTGTATTGGAGGCAAATATTTTGAAACACTGGGGGGAGTGGGAAAAAAGCAACCATTCGTTCAAAGTAATGGGGATGGAAACTGTTGATTGTAAATACTATCAATTAGCTATAGGATGCACAGTTCTCTAAAAAAATAAGGGTGCTAGAATAATTGACACATTTGAAGAGTAATAAGTCAGTGATGTGCAAGATCTTTAAGCATGCATGTCCTTTCTTCGCACAAGGTGTAATACAGGAACTGAGTATCATCTGAGTTACTCATAATAGCGTGAGGTATATAATCCTGCTATACATTTCCTTCCACCTGCCCCCTGCTGTAAGAGAAAGATCATTTAAGTTCAGTGGCTTCGGGTAATATAGTTGCAGAAAGTGATTGCCACTGTTCCTTGTCGGGCTTCCAGTGACTGTGACAATGACTGCTCATTGTGCGAAACTGTGTGAAATACTATTTGCCATCTTCACCTAACATTCTTGGGATTCAATTGCAATGCAGAGTATGTACATCAAGCAAAACAGCTTTCAACTCCAATTGGTACTTTTGTCACAGCAATGAGGACTTCCAGACCAAGACTGTATGTAAAATCATGCTCAAAACAATTTCAGTTTGGGATCATATGCCTGAACTGAAAGCGTTGGGAACTCTTATACAAGCAAGCAGATTTGCTCAAATGAATTCTTTCTAAATCATTCCACTTGAAGGGCTTTTTTTCCAAGCCCAATCATTAAAAATTTCAGTTCGCAACATAAATACATAACACAGGAGAGAAACGGAAGTATTATGCAGTAACAATATACTGTGTTTGTCTATGAAGTTAGATGTCTATAGTTACCTTCAGAGAAGTCTTGGTATACAGTCAGCATACATTGACTGGATAATTACTTCTTTATTTCATAATAACAAGAGCATACTTTTATGATTACAGTTCTTTTTTTCAGTCCTGTTGCCATATGGAATTCACTTAAGATACTTACTGACATACCTTGTTGTTAAAGAGAAGCCAACTTTCTGGACATCCTCCAGGAGGAAGTGGAGAAGCAAGTGTTGAATTAATAGAACTATTATGTCTTTCACATACAAATCTATTTGTGACACCACAGTTTACATCATTCCACAAGCCTAAAAACAGATTGAATAAACAAGTTGTTATAGCATTTGTAAAAATCTCTTCCTATTTTGCATAAGAGTGTAATCTCTACTTTTCAGACCATCAGAATGAGTAAAAGAGACTCATACTGCATTTATGAACTTAAATATTGCTTACAAAAGAATGATGTTTATGTGCTTTAGCTACTCAGCACCATTAGTTTGTGGGCTCCTTGCTTTGCAATTGCAAAAAGAACAAAAGACAGGAAAAAAAAAGAGCAAATGCCCTAGCTACTGATTAACTTCATTCTGATTTCACATTAAGTTGTCAAAGTAGTAGAATTACAGGAGTCAGAGGATGAGAAAAAATGTAAACATCTTATGATTTATTTATTTTTTTTTAAAATCAGAACACAGTGTAGTCTCTTTATATTTCAGTCTGCAGTTTTATCTGAGAGCAAACGATGGCAGCTTTGAATGAGCCAGTTGAAGCTCTCACAGTAGCACAGCTGTAGCTCCTTGTGTTTAATTTGAACTGCTTGATCCTGCTGTTCCTCCTCTTCCAGGGCTCTCCACAGTGCCCATACCTGTTTATGATTTGTTCAGGCCATGGCATCATTACATTGCAGGGAGCAGAGGTAATACAACATAAAGAAAACACGCAAAATGCATGAGATAGAATATTCCAGATCAATCTGAGAGCATAACATAGTGTTCAAACATTATAAAATGTTTGTCATCTATCTTCTTACTGGCTTGTACCTTAAACTCCCATTATTTTGCAGCTAAGTCATAAATACTTTCTTAAGTTCACAGGAGTGAAGATAGGTTCCACTCATCCATCAGTTTTTTACTCGGAGAAGTAGTGCAGAGCACTGTAATATGCAATGCCAATCTCTTGAACCCAGAGAGGTACCTGCATTAAATTACACATGGGACTAAAGTCTCCCCATACTGAATACTCTTCTATAGCTGGAGCTTATGTCAGTCATTGTATCCTGTTGGCTTGTCCCTCTTAAAGAACTGCAGAAAATAGCAGTAAGATTGTATGGCCACTAACAGCAGAAGTTTGTCAGAATCAAATATAATCCAAAAGGAGAGAAGTAAAGTCTAACAGTTTAATTTTATTATCTACCTTGCTTTGAAAACATTACCACACAATGTTCCTCATTATTTGCAAAGTTAGGCTCATTAGGAGCCCAGGCCACATATGTTACTGGAGTCCCATCTATCCAGCTTAAAGAAAAGATACACAAATAATTATTAATTAATACTTTTTCAGTTATTAAATAAGAATCCTAATGAAAATTTCACAAAGAAGACAAAGTCCATAAGCATATATAGGAACTGGCAAAAAATGTTACAGATTTTTTCTCTTTGATTTTCAAATCAAATTTAATTATTCAAATTTGAAGAAATTTGAGTAAGATATTGCTGGTTGCAGTACAGAAAAAGAAAATATGGGAATATTTTCCATTGGCAGGCAGGAGTGGTCAACCATCATCTAATATCAGAAACTAATACTCAGTTAGCCATAATAAGCAATGCAGAGGATATTAGAAGTTTAATTTATCTTAATTTCTTCACACTGAATCATCTACTTAGTATTACATTCTTCAATCTGAGTATTCTTGATGTTTCTGTAGATGCAAAAAATACCTCCAGTTCATGGGGCCAATCTTTGAAACAGAAAGCATAAGAGCACAGCTGCCAAGTTTTCCTTTTGGCATATATTGACTCAAGAAAAAATGCTCTTTCCATTTTTCTTTTTGAGGAAAACTACTGGAATTTAGTCTGTTCTAGGATTATTTGCTTCTGCTTTGTACTTGTTAAACATACAACCACCTTCAGTCCTTGTCCTTGATAATCACATTTAGTATCTCTGACTACATATTGATTCTTTTTTTTATTAACAGACGATGTGATTATCTTAACTTACCTAAATGTTTTATCCAGACTAATTTTTAAACCAATGAAGTATTGTTCTGACTCTGTCCTGTATTTATCCTAAAACAGAAAGAAACTATTTTAAGGACTTGGGTGTCTAGTGAACAAAAAGCTGGACATGAGCTAGCAGTGTGCATGCGCAGCCCAAAATGCCAATAGTATCCTCAGCTGCATCAACAGAGAGATGGGCAGCAGAGCAAGGGAGGTGATCACCCCCTCTACTCTGCTCTTGTGAGGCCTCATCTGGAGTACAAGAAGGATGTTGGAACAGATACAGAGGAGGCCACAAAGATGCTCTGAGGGCTGGAACACCATTCCTATGAAAAAGGTTTAAGTGAGCTGGGCTTGTTTAGCTTGGAGAAGTCCCCAGGGAGACCTCATTGCAGCCTTCCACAGTACTTTAACTGAGCTTATAAGCAGGAGAGAGATTGATATTTTACATGGTCTAGTAGTGTTAGAACAAGAGGGGATAGCTTTAAAAGAATAGAAGGGAGATATTTAGATTAGATATTAGGAAGAAATTAATTACTCAGAGAACAATAAGACACTGGCACAGCTGCCCAGAGAAGCTACGAATACTCCATTCCTGGAATGTTTGAGGCCAGGGTGGATGGGGCCCTGGGCCTGATCTATGGTGGGTGGCAGCCTTGCCCATGGCAGAGGGTTGGGCAAAATGATCTTTAAGATGATTTCCAACTTGAACCAAATTTCAAAAAAATTCTTTGATGTAAAAAAAGTAGAAAAGCACATGCCAAGTGGGAGAAAACAAATCACACAGAACAAAAAATAGCATATTGTTGGGGATTTCATTGGTCTCAGTTACATTTAATTGGTGAAAATACCGTTAGCTCTATTTCTAAGATAATTCAAGGTTGCCAAAATTATTTCTACACTGTATTGGTTCTTACATTTTTTATCAGAGCTCTCTGTATGAACCTCCTTTCACTATTGCTACTAATTACAGCAAGATCTGCAGAATTCATCCTGCAAAACTCTCGGGCTTCTTCCATGGAAACTTGTTCTTTGCTGATGTAGTACAGCTTATCTTCGTACATGACCCATCCATCCGCAGTGGTTTTATATTCTGGAAGACAAGTAAGGTAGCCTTAAGTTCTTCATTTGTAGGACATAAAAATTCATTTGAGAGTAACAATTTTGATTTTAAAAAATGATGAAAAAAATGAATAAATGCATGCAAAAACCTACCATATGTATCAATTGGTTCAGGTTTTGGCATCACTCCTGCAAAACAATAGAACAGAAGCTATAATGTGGCATGGTTTCTGTGAGTGACTGCAAAGAACCAAGCAAGAATAAAGCAGACTTCTGCACTCCTTTGCCATTGACTAGGAAAGTAGCAGGCTTAGCCACAAATTTCAACTATGCATTATGAAAAATACATCGTCCTATAATTATATATCATAAGCTGCACTTCATTTCAGCAAAGTCATAGATGGATTGCTTACCTGTTGAGATCAGCAATAATTAAAACAGTCTCCTGAGCTATGAACCACAGTAGATTTATCTGAAACATTTTAAGCTTTAGTTTTATATTTTCTTTACTGATGCCCCAGTAAATGTATCATTTTCTTGATGGTAAAATTTTCCAGAGGGGTCTTTTCATAAATAGGATGAAAATTAACTCCAGATTTACTTCATCTCTATCTAATACTCTCTTAATCATGAATATTCATAGGCAAAAGGAAATACAACTGTATATACTAAGAGCAAGTTTGTTCTGCCTCAGATGGAAAAATAAATGCCACTGCTTTGAACAATTTCTTTTCCAAAAGCTGATGTTTGTTTCCTTCATAATTGCAGAGGAGAACATGGAGTACTGTTTCTGGACCTGTTTTGTCAATTTTCCTTAACTGTATTGCTATAGCTATGATTAGCTTCAGCAACAAGTGCCAAACACACCAACTGTGATCCTGAACACTCTTCTTTTACTAAGTGGCTCTAGCACAAACTTTTCTAATGGAGCTTTCCCTTAGGAAAGCCATCTCCTGTTACCTCTTCTAGAGGCCTATAACTAGCAGTAAATCCAGTCAGATCTCAAGAAAAAATACCTTTGTACCAGACATTTTTTAGATTTGTTTCTGGCTTTATCCATGATCATTGCTGTAACAAAGGTGGAACTCCTCACTTCCAACATCAAAAGCACACAAACAAAAAATTATTTTTCAAAATATTTGCAATCTATGAAGCACCATTATTTATATACCATTATTGACATGAAGAAATTAATTCATTTATTCTTATCATCTGCCATTGAAAAATCCTGGCCTGTATTATGTTATCTAATTTTCTCGACATGCATTTGGAAAAAGTATCGTTTTCAAAATTTTGTATCTTTCTCCAGCAAATTAGATCAGAAAGCAAATACTTTAAAAAGTTATTTAAGCTTCCTGATTAAAGAGAATAATAAATCTACCTTTTTTAATTTGACAAACCCAGCCATGCTCCTCTTCACAGACTGAAAGAAGCCATTGCCCAGAAAATGTTCTACCGTTGATTACACCACAGAACATGTGTTCTCCTGAACTTCTTGGATGATCACTCCAGTCTGTGTACCTAACCTATAAAAGAAATAATCTTTTGCTCTGTTTCAGCAGTTATACTATCCACTGGCAAAAAGAAACAAAGATTCTGTGTCTTATTAAGAGTACAAATATAGAAAAAGAAATAGGTGTAAATGTTTTTACAATGGGGCAATGTCAGTAATTTGGAGATCAGGTTGTCTTGCCGTGGAGGACTTTTCTTCTTGCTCATATCTCAAGCACTAGACACAGTCAGAATAAAAATGGGCAAAAGCACTGCTGCTAATAAACTTCATCTAGCTGAAGACTTCACCCCAACCCACTTTCACTGTTCCTACATAGGCACTGTAGTTTTCACTGCGTTGATTGTGACCTGGTTCAAAATGATATTGTGCAACAGCCATCTGGTAGCAGTGACCATAACATTCTTCAATTCAGCTCTCACTGTTTCCTCTCTCTCAGTTAATGAGGACAGGAACATGGCTTCTGGGAGGGAAGCCATGTCTTACAAATCTGGTGAAGTTTGCTCTGAAGGAAGTGTCATCCAAACAGGAAGGAAGAACTGTTTGATAAAAGTTACTTGGGATTTTGAACAAAGTTCTCTTTCCAAAAACTTTTAAACTGAGGCATTACATGAGGAAAGGTCCTTGCATGGATCAAAAAAATAGGAAATAGAGCGTAAGAGCATTTGGAGATAATAAAAAGTGGAATTCTGTAGGAACATCATGTAGGAATACAGATCTCGGCTCTGTTTCTGAAAGACCCTTGTCCTCTGCTTACTGAAAAATGCAGGAGGATACCGAGAAATACATCTGTTGCATGCTTAGCTCTTTATATATTTCTGGCCAAAGAATGGATACAAGATCCGGTATGACCAAGTTTTATGTTGTGATGCTATGTGTTCATACTACATTTTTGGAAAAGAAAATGTATTGGAAGACTGCGCAGAAAGCTGCAGACCATAGTGAGATGCAGATTACTTCCATGTGTTCAAATGTGTTGCAGTGATTTTACTGATGGTAATAAAGGTTAACAGCCATATAAACATTTGCAGGATTAGCATTCTCTTTGAAGAGGAGAACAGTAAAAAGTCAAAAAGCACATGTACAAACCCCAGTACATCTTAACCAAATAAATCTGATGAAAAATTGAAGTACTTACAGGAGAGCCATCACTCCAGGCAAATCCTTCATCTGGATTCAAGGAAAATATACCAAGCCAAACTGTTTCAAAACTACAGTATCTGACTCAAACACAAATTATAAAACAGAACAGTTTGTAAACACTAATGCAAACAACATCCAGGAACACATTAAAATTTCTTAAGCATTTTCCAAAGTGCAGTGAAGTAGTATTAATTATCCTATCAGCTTTGGTGAAGGCTATACTTATGTATATGTTCTCCATAGAAATATTTAATATTTTTCTCCCTATTACCTGCCTTACCAGCATCTATGACACAATCTCCCTGCAGTTTCCAAATGCTTATTATACTCACTGGGATTCACAGTTTGAATGTGCTGATGCAACAGATGTAGTTGGCAGTGCACTAACCCTGCATTCACAACTTATACAAACACTGTTGTATTAACTTAGAAATGTAACTGAAGCTTTTAAAAACATTAGTAATCGTTACATACTTTAGACAAGGGATGCTTCTTGAACAAAGCAAGATAACAGAATTATAAAATCATTTAGGTTGGTAAAGAACTTCAAGAATATCAAGTCTCTAACTAATCATCAATACCATAGCAATGGAGCTGGAAGAATAGCTGACACAGTAGCATTGAGAACTGCTATACAAACAGTCACTCTACATTTGATTGGCATCAGTGGTTGATTTATCAAAATTATTGATAGTAGTGATCTTGTGTTTCCTTTCTACTCTGTTTTCTTAGGAAAGGCCTTTGCTGATTTAAAGAGGCTGTTGCTCTTGAAGATAGTCTCAGCTTTGGCTATGCTGAAGTGTGTCAAAAGTAAATATATTGTAATATTTTCAACCCTGCTGAGAATACCACGTCCTATAATTTCATGTATTCCTAAATGATATCCATTAGCCATGAAAAAAAGTCTTTTTTTTTAATTAAACAGTTAACGCTCATAAGTAGATAAAATTTCAAAGTTTTCAGTGTTTTAGGATTTTTAGGAATCTCTGTTTCAGAAATTATCTGAGTACTTATAATAGTTCATTTTAAGCACCTTTAAAGTCTAATAAGATAAAAATGCACAGATACTCACCTGTTTCCTCTTAATATCATTTTTTTCTCCTCCTCATTGTTGATGGTGGCCAGATCCCCTCCAATTTGTCTACAAAAATCTCGAGCTTCAATCCATGATTTCTCTTTAATATCTGACCTGCAAAAGTACTGTGAAGAAATTGCTTTAAAACATACCACTGTGTGTAACATAAAATAAGGATATACATGTATATCTACAACACAATATAATACATGTATACATAATACACATAAAATATAAAATGAAGAAATATGCTCTTTATCAAATATAAATGAAGTTTTCATAGAAGCAAAATAATATATAGGAGAAATGGATTATACTGCTTATAACATTTTTCCAATAGAGTGGTCTGATTATTTAACACAGAGGTGAAAAACAAAGCATTTCAAAGCATTTCTTTTAACTATTTAAGCACTTACTTTATAACAGGAACTTGCATCGTCATTTGATATCCAGCCTTCAGGACATGTGGGTTTTGGAGCAGTAGTTGAAATAGGTGGGGCTGTTGCACCAACTGCCCATTGTTTGCAGATATATTTTTGCTTAGATTCACAGTCAAGAACATCCCATAATCCAGCTGCAATTCCAGTTCTCATGGCAACACACCCTGATTTACTTCCTTTATGAGACATAAAAAACTTGTTGACTATTTCATCATACACTCTAAATTACTTGAATCTTGCTTAAAAACTCTGAGAAGTGCCCATTCCCTTTTTGTCATACAATAGCACTTGAATAGAAGAACTTGAACAGAAGAGAAATATTATACGTGTTTTCCACAGAACTGAAGAGGAGATTTCTGTCTGAGCAGGTCATAATCAGTTTGAAGATTTTCCTTGTTTTTCTTTCTATTTTGGATGTTCTTCATAATGAATTATATGGATAGACAATTTTTATTTTTCACAGGGAAAATCTGTGCTTATAATGAGGATCTCATTCTTACTTAAGCCTAAAGTAAAAGAGATATGATGAAGTTTCATCTGTTCATCTGCTAGCACTGTAGAGTACCTGGCAAGATGTTTTCTCCTGTTGCATTTCTAGAAGTTTCATAGCTCTGTGCTGTTTACATTCTATTTAAGATTTCATAACCTCACTGAAAGATTTGAGAAAAATTTTAGACAAATTATCACTAGGAAGGATGTATTCTATCTTGAGGAGAGCAGATTCCCTCATAGCGTTTCAAAACAGTGCTTTCTGTTCTTTCGTGCAGTTTCAGTATTATCATGTGAATGTAGGCTTCTTAACATCATAACTGAAAAAATATGGCAGAATCAGTTTTGATTCTGTCATTTTGCAATTCTAACTTTAAGTCTTTATTACAGTTGCTCTGTTTCACACTCTTTTCTCCAGAGATGAGTGCAGAATAGTCTCAGAAACTGCCTGTAACCTGTTTATCAAAAAGAAGGCAATTTTCAAGATTTTAATTATCTATCATAATAGACATATATATCTTTGTGAAGAAGAGACATAAAGTCAAAATTATGACCAAGTATATCGGACACCCTGGTATAAAACTGTAATTCAAATTGTCCCTTTGAAATTAAAAAATAGATTTTAGGAACTGCCTGTTCCTGTAAAATATATTGGAAGGCTAAATGATAGCATTACATTACAAGAAATTTTTACTGATTTTTACTGATGTCAGTAAAAATCTGAATAGGGACTGTGGGCTCAACCATCCACAGCCACAGCACCTACCAGGCATTGCTGCACCCCAGTGCGTGAAGGAGACATCCTCACCACTGCTCCACCTGAAAGTTCCTTGGTCCTCCATGTCAGAAAGACCCAGCCAGAAATACTTCTCAGGCCTCAGCCCTACAAGACTAGTCAAATAGGCTTGTTCATATCTGCAAGGAAGATCACAGTAACACAAGTGAAAAAAATAAGCATTTATCCAAATTTATCTAATTTCAATGTATCTAATTTATCTAATTAGATTAGACATCTGATGATGAATTCTTTTCTCCTTTTTCTTGCTTCACGTGCCATATAAGTCAACAAAAAAGTGACTTTTTTTGTGCTACAAACCTCATCTGTAGCTTGGATAATTTACTAATAGATCTTGTGTAACAACTGAGAAATAATTCCCTAAGTAATTTGAAACATACAACTTTTACCTTTTCAAAAGACAAAGAAAATTCATTATCATACCTACTTTCAACTGTGGCTAAGTAACCTTTTTCTCCTTCACAAGTGCCATTTGCTTCGGAAAATGTTGCTGCTACATGTCCAGTAAAATAGCAGTAGGTCCCATATCTTTTCCATCCCTGTAGCACAATTATAGAACCTCCGTATGAGTTTCAAATAATTGTGGTTTCATGTATTAAATGAGCTGTATAATTTCAAAATGAATGAAGGACAATAGTTGTAAATACTATGACTTAGCAAACTTTTGCTCTGAAATTTCAGATTTCTTCTAAATGGTTTCTGTAAGTAGCTTAATGTAACGTAAGAGAGAGAAACTCCATAATAAATAATAGAATTCTGTAAATGAATACTAATTGAAGTAATTTTAGATTATTCTCAGACAAGGACCTTTTTTTGATCCGAGAAATCAATTTTCCAGTCTTATACACTTACTTTTTTGCAACCTACATCGGTATTTTTGTTTTCTCCAGCTAGTTGTGGTATAGGTTTTCTTTTACAAATATAGCCAGCTTTCTTCTCGCAGTCGGAGTCTGCAAAATAGCCATCCTACGAGGCAGGAAAAAGAAATAAGTAACAATGAGATTAACATGAATAATCGAAAGAAATTGAATAGATCTTCATTTCTCCTTCCATTTTGAAAGAGATGTACACTTTTATAGGCAATTCTCTAAGTTGATAACAAAACTAAATCCACTCACACTCAGTGAAATGGTAGAGTGGTCTATGGTAGTACTGCTACAGTAGTGATGAGTGGCGATGAAGGTGCCAGATTTTCTGGCCACTTTTCAACTATAGCTGGTCCCCAACTGTTCTGCAGGGCCCAGAACAGGCAGTTGTGCCACTCAACAATAGGCAAAGGAGCAGGCACAAGTGCGGCAGCAGAGATCCTCATATGATATTGCTGCCACCAGAAAAAAAGCAGTGAGGGAATGGGGAACGTGTCCAAATGACATTGAAAGACCTGCTTTATTTCAGCGATTGCTTTGTGATGAACTTGAGGAGAAAATGTCCTAAGTAGCACAATGGCTTTTTTTGATTGTTTGTTTGTTTGTTTTAATGAAAGGTAATATTTGAGTCTCAGCTTTTGTCCTCACAACCCCTTTTCTGGCCCTACGCCATTGTTGAAATAAGAGGCCAGATTATTCTTCTGTTAACAATTTAGTTTTTATATTAAAATCAGATGCATGCTGAATAATGTTACCTGGCCCTTGATCATAACGCAGTCTTCTGGCCTGGTGTTGGTGCTGGATGGCTCTCCCAGATGCCATCTGATGTATGTCACTGGCGTACCATCACTCCATTCAAAAAACATTTGAAACTTGTGATCGTTCAGGCCAATCCAGAGCTTGTCTGTTGGCACTAGAACAGAGAAACACAGAACTAGAAAAGACATCTTATAGTGCTTTACCCTTTTTCCAGCTACCTTAAGCTCCAGAACACAAAATCCCTTTGTTTATAAAGCAGAACATTATTTAGTTTGTTGCATGATTATCTTATATGTGAAACGTTTCACACATATTACAATATTTACAGTACATGTTCAAAATTAGATTATAATGAAATCATAGAATCATAGAACGCCCCAGGTTGGAAGCAACTTACAAGGATCAAGTGTAACTGCCTTCTCCACATAGGACCATCTTAAAATTGTTGTCTAACCTGATCTGAGGCTAGCTGTGCAAGCTGGGGCTGAACTAGATGAATTCTGAGGTATACTCTGGCATAAATCAGTGCACAATCCTGTGGTTTTAGGCATTCATAATGGAAGAAAAGCTATTGAAAATGAAAGGTAAATTTAGGCACCATTTAGAAAAATGAGAAAGATCTGGAAGGATACTCACAATTTCATCAGTAGTCACTAGATTAGGGGATGATAATAGAATCAAAAATTGAAAGAAAGCAAAATACATTCCTGTAAGTGGTTCTTGTGATGATGGTTGGACAGTTTTGACACAGAATGTACTTCACCAATCTATCACTGCTCGACCTTTGGTTCCTTGCATGTCTTTGGCTGAGATATTTAATTCTAATACGCAATTTCTACTTCTCAGGTCATCTGGCTGGTAACTCCTTGCATACAGACAAGGAAAAAAAGAAAAAAAAAGAAAAAAAATGAACTGGAAATACTCACTGTACCCAAGCCCAGACACTATAAAGCTGTGCTCCTCAAGGTGTTGGATGCTGGCCAGGTGACTCCCTTCATTCTGACAGGAGGTCAAAGCTTCTTGCCATCCTTTGGTTTCCCTGAAGATCTTGTAACAGTGATCTACATATGATACCCATCCATCTGGGCAAGCAATAGGCCCAATATCACCTAGAAATAAATATCAGTATTTTAGGAGAGTTTAAATACTATGCAAATGACAGGAGGCTGAAAATAACTTCACTCATCCTCTGCAAAGGCTCTAACCTAAGAATTTTCTTTGGGGATTCTCACTATAATGAAATGATGGCTAGCAAACATTAGGTATGAATATGATTCAAAACTTGCTGTTTTAACTAGGAAAATGCAAGCTTTTTAATATGTATATTATTTAGCACAAAATCTACAGTTTTTATGATGATCAAATGTCTGTAAAAAATCACATTAATGTATAAATGGTAACACCCTCTGTAACTTAGAGGCTGTTAAGAAAACAGAAAGAAATTCAGTTAAGAAAAATCAGAAATCATCTGTACTTAACGGAATACTTATGATTTTTTGAAAGATTAAGTGTATCTGTAGATAAAAAATCAACTAGACAAATTTCAAACTAGACATATGCACAGGAAAACACATGCAGGGAAATATTTACTTAAAATATCTTTTGTCTTTGCTATGTGTCAGTTTTTCTTTCTTTAACTGTATTTACTAACTTCTCTTTTCTGAAAAATAACTTTTGATTTGTTCTCCTTTTCCACACCCAGTACTCTGTGGTTTCAAAAAGAGACCTGGCTGTTCCACCCTGTGTGGTGGGACTTAGAGACCATCCTAGAAAGGGAGCAACGGCTGAAAAATTGTGAATGAGAAAAAAATGGAAGTGACAGTAATGGTTAAAAATAATTCTTTCTAATAAAATTCTCCTGCTCATTTTTGCCAAAGGGAAAAACAGGCAATTCAGACAACAGCTCCTATTTTTAATTATCAGCACAGATCACATACCTGAGGGTATCAAGGTAAAGTTTCTTTTTTTACAGATGTAGCCAAGTTTCTGATCACATTCCCAATTTTGCCATTTAGCTTTTGTTTCAGGATTCAATACCACACAGAGTTTTCCAGATTCTGGAGAGGGACTTCCTTCAGGAAAGATAAAAAAAAAAAAAAAAAAAAAAAAAAAAGTGAATATTTCTGAAGACAGATAGAATTCTAAGCTCAAAAACAAGCAGGAGAAATCACTCCTGGCTGAGGTGGCAGCCTCAAAGTTTGCATCTTTTTCAGATTCATCAAGAACTAAATCATAAAATCATAAAGGTTGGAAAAGACCCCCAAGATCACCCAGTCCACAATATTTCCCAACTAAACCATGCCCCTTAGTACAACATCTAAACATTTTTTGAACTGAGGAAAATCTCCATTTGTGGGAATGCCTCCATGTAATCTAGCATATTTGCAATATAACTTAAAGTGTAAGTAAACATGCAACTTGCTCAATCCTCTGATTTTTAATATTATTTTTGTTGCTAGAGACCAGAAATGGAAAACTAAATATTTGTGGGAGAAGTAGTGTGGTTTTCAGAAGTAAAATATTTTTGCAATACATAGAAGTTTCTGACTTACATTGCTGTAGAAAAAGAAAACGATGGACCAACAAACAAACAAACAAACAAACTTTTCTAAAGCTAACAAAGAAGGCTAAATACATGTCATTTTGGAGGCTTAACACTAACATACTACTTTTTCTCATGCCCAAATAATCTGAGAATATATTTTAAAGATGAATTTGAAGTAAGTATTCTTTGTCTTCAGAAGTACAGAATTCGAGCAAAGCCACAGCTACCTGGAGCCCAGTTTAAATACTGGAAAGGAGTGCCTCCAATCCACTCCCAGCCACTCTTCAAGTCCAGTCTATTGAGGCCAATCCACAGTGCAGAATCTGTACTTTCTGTTAATTCTAAATAACCAAAAGATTCATAAATCACTTTTTATTTAGCAAAAGTCACTAATAATTACTGTAGGAAGACATGACATTCTTAAATATGTAACTATGAATATCTTTAGATATTGTGATAAATTTAAATACTGAAGTTTTGATCAACAAAAAATGCAGTCAGCAGCAACAAAACACTGTCTTACTTTTTGTATCTCTTATTGCAAAATGACATCTCATAGAGTAAATTCAGAATCAGTGTTTTTTGTGGAACAGTCTAAATCTATACTAGACTGGCAATATTCAAGTGGAAGTATCAGTATAGTGTAAGAGTAAACTCTAAAGCTAAAAGTCTTGTATGTTAATTTCATCATTAAAGCAAGAGATACTTTCTTCCATCTCAGTCCTGAGATATACTACAGTAGGCAGAGCCATGATTTCGGATGTGTGAATAATTAATATTCTTCTAAATGCTAAATGAATGGAAAAACAAAACAAAGCAAAACACATGCCAAACAGCTTTTGACACAAAACATGTCTTTCCTTTGGCATAAGTGAATGTCTTCTCTCACTGTCAATTTTTTTTTAAATATCACTTTTTACTAAAAAGGAAATTTTCATTTAGTTTTCAGAAGGATGCTTTTTCTTAAAACAGAAAAAACAACCAATTTTTTTTTTACCAATTTTTTAAACAACATAACATTTCTAAACAGAAAGTCAAACTGCTACTCTTGCAGCATGCTGAAATACTCTGAATTTCGTTTAAACTTCAGTGAGTTTAATATGAACTTGCAAATTATAAAAGATTTTATTTATTTATTTTTTAAATATATTTAGGCTCACGAGACCATAGAGGTAGACCATAGCTATAGTGATAGACTGAAAAGATCCTGAATGTAAGTAGATTAGGGTTTTCTTTATTTCCTTACCTTTAAGGTACATTTGTTCATGAATATCTGTGATACTCAGTAATTCTGCATTTTGTTGCTGACAGCTCTTCCTTGCTTGGTGCCATGTGAGAGCAGATTCAGAGTTTATTTGGTAGTAGGCTTTTCTTAACACATCTGTAGTCCAAGTGGTATCTCTGTCTGTGGAGAAAATAACTATAATTGGGGGACAGTAGTTCACTCACAGAAAAATTAGGTTCTAAAGGTTCTCCTTACACATGACATTCTTATGTCTGTTGGTTCTGTTCTTCCAAGAGCACTGAAAATTTTAGGAGCGGGTTAAGGAAAGATGAAGGTAAAGGCCCAACAGGCAGAAAGATATTCCTCACTCTTGCATAAAGATACATAATCCAGGAATTACTCTTAAGGAAGTGATTGCATTGAAATGTATATTACATAAAGCGTGGTGGCAGAAATCTTAGCTGGAATCTATTTAAAGATATCCAGCTTCTTCTCTTTCTTGGCAGCAGTTTCCACTGAGAGCTCTGAGATACAGCTATAGGTCTGAATTTAGCATCAGTTTTTAGAGAAACTTTCCTCTGCTAAAAGCCTCTTGTGGCTCTTGCCACAGTCTGAGAGCTGGGGCACTGCCATGGTACTGAGCCACATGCTGCTCCCTCTTCTGATTATCTTTGCCTCTTTGATCTGGTGAGGATCCATTCATGCCTATTAAAATGCAATACAAAATTGGATTAGACGTTTGATTATTCCCCAAAGTCAGTATAAAGCTGAATAAATAATAAAAAAAAAGAATTGAGAACTGGCTTTCAAAGGCTTTGAAAAGTATTAACTGATCCCTGTGCCACATGTCATTTAGGCTTACTGTTATAGATATCTGTGTAGTGACCTCAACAGCACATTTGACTGCAGAGCAATGGGAAAAAAGGCAGGGGAGAGTTAAGAAGATCAGGAGAATTGCAAAGCCTTACCTGTCAATCATACAGCCAGAAAGGGAGATGGAAAGAGAAGTGACCACAGAAATGGAAGTTAATTTTCAGAAAAATTTCATTTTTAAAGAAATATCCAGACTATATGAAGAGGACTCTTTAGGATCAATGAAAGAGCACTTTCCACTTAAGCAAATATATATATACATATATATACATACATATATAGATGCAGATTAAAAACATGTTAGCTTAATCATTATGCTTCCTACAGCACTTATATTTATGCCCATATCCATCACAATGAGGGTCGTCAGAAAAGAGTTGTACAATGATCACAGAATGTATCTCGACAGGGAAAGAAGGAACTCAAAGTTATCCTGCTGCTCAGCAGCACCACCACAGTTAATGGGAACTGCATGCTACTTTACTCTTCAGTCACTTTTCTCCAAATCTTTATGCAACATTGTGTTACTTCCTTGTGTTGTGCTGTAGGATGGAGCAATGCAGTGCAATTTGTTGATGTAAACTATGTGTCATTATAAAGATATTGACACTCTGCTAGCTCTGATTAGCTAAAGAGAACTGCAGGGAAACAGATAACTTACCTTTTATTGGGCAAAATCCGTATCGCTGGTCTGTGTCATAGTCTGCAGTCGTTGCACACCAGAGCCAGCCGTCTGAGCGGCCAGCACTCGTGCACTCTGCATACCACTGCTTCTTGTACATGAAAGGGAACACACAAGGTGCCCCAAAAGCATTTCCTAGCAGCGTAAAGGTCTCTGAGAAGACAAAAGCATAACAGCAGTATAGAAGAGCAATTTAGAATAATCAGAGCTGTTGGAATGGGCCCAGAGGAGAGGCAGGAAGATACTCAGAGGGCGTGAGCAACTTTCCTATGAAGAAAGGTTGAGGGAGACAGGCTTGTTCAGAATGGAGTAGAGAAGGCTCTGGGAGGACCTTAATGTGGCCCTTCAGTACTTAAAAGAGAGTTTATAAGCAAGAGACCAGCTTTTTACACAGTCTGACAGTGACAGTGAGAATGGCTTTAAACTAATAGAGGGGAAGTACAGGTCAGCTGTTAGGAAGAAATTCTTTACTGAGAGGGTGATGAGGCACTGGCACAGACTGCCCAAAGAAGCTGTAATACCCCAGCCCTGGGGTGTCCAAGGCAGGGATGGATGAGGTCCAGGGCAACCTGATGTAGTGGGGAGCAGCCCTGCCCGTGGCAGAGGATCGGAACTGAGTAGGCTTTAAGATCCCTTCCAATCTAAGCTGTTTTATTATTCTGTGAAGCTAATTATGGACTATAATATGCTACAATATTATAATACTATAACTCTACTATAATATCACAGTGTATATAGTACAAGATATATGTATTATATAAAACACATATAATACATTGCAAAAGATATGAAATTAAATTCAAGTGTAACTCTTCCAGTACAGCTATTTTCTAAAATACTGATTGTTTCTAAAGGAATCAGAATATTCAGAGCTAAAGATCTAAAACAGTCTAATACTCAGAAAGAAATTAGTGTAATGGAGTAAAGACCCAATTTTCTGGTACCTTCGTATCTCTGAGAACATAAAACATCAATGGCCCCATAGATCTTCCAATAACTCTTTGGACTCAACTGTTCTTTTAATACAACATTATCATGTTCTTCCTTGCCAGGATTGAAAAACAAGTCTTCTCCCCGGATTGCAAGAAGGCTTTCATTTCTACATTCCCACCACTGCAGCTCACTTGTTTGGTTACATGGGAACAGGGTGATCGCAACCTCATCTTCCTTCAGTGGAACACCCAGGCACAGGTTCAGTCTCACACTCATGAGCTGATGATCAGTAATCCAAGTGAATTTTTGTGATTCATTGTCTTGATGGCAAGTGGCAGTTCTAACTGATTGTGCAATAGAAGCCTGAAGACAGAGTTTGCTGACTTTATTATATATTAAAAATATTTCAGTGTCTGTAAAACAAAACAATGGAAAGCATAGTATAATTAATGTAAGTGGCATATTCTGCTTCCTATCCACACAAAGTAGAAGTCATTGCTTTCCTATCAAATAAAACATTTTTCAATGAAGCCCAATTCAACACCAATTTTATTGTTTTTTAACAATAAAATAGAGAACTGAATTTGCATTCCTTTACTGTATATCACTATATTGCAGATTAGGGCAGCCAGCAGCATCAGAAGAGCTAAGTATATCTTGTTGGATTTATTTATATTAACCATGAGAATTCCCTCACACAAACTGCTGTCACTATCACCCCATTGCCACGTGCCCTCAGATGCACAGTCTGCTGATCTTTGACCTCCACAAACTTTTCTCATGCTACCAGATCTTACAGTTGTCACAGCCGTCTTTGCTGAGCCGCTTATTTTCCCCACAGAATCCAGATTTTTTTTCTCCTTTTCACTATAGATATGGATGAATCACTCTAGGTCTCACTAAAGGTTCCTGAGCCTTGCTGACCTGCAGCATCTACTGGGAGCCATGGCAACTAGGAATGGCATTGGGAAACCAAACATAACATGAGAAAGCAGCACTCCAGAGTTATGGGATTCATAACCAGTTGGGACCCATGATACGTCTTTTGATCACTGAGTATCATACATACTAAAAAAGGTATTAAGAAAAAAGTGAATCAATTTAAAAAGCTTGCAAAAATTAAATCAGTTTAATTTATAATATACAATGCATCAGCCCCTACAGTAATACCACATACAGTTAAGAACAGGAACTGTGAGGCAATCCATAACAAACAATTTTACTCAGGAGACATCTGGTCCTGCAAAAGTTCATTGCTTAACATCTGTGAAAGAAGTGCAATAAAAGTGATCGAAGCTATATTGTCTTCCATAACTTCCCAAATGTAATCCAAATATTTCATGTAGATATTACTTCATTTGTGTTACTCATACTAATTAATTCCCCAAAAGCCTTTCACACACAGTGTTGCAGAAGACAAGAGGAAGGCACTTACCTTCCAGCTGCAAAGCACTGTGAATGAGAGTAAGAACAAACAAGAACCTGGAGAACCTCATTGCAAGTGTTGCTTTCTTTTCTTCCTTCCACCAAAAGCCATACAATGAGTGTTGCTGATAACGAAGCCTTGCTGAAGCGAGGACAGTGAGTAGTGCTTCTCAGTTTCTTAGGCTGGAGAGAAAGCCCTGAGTGCTAAATGAGGAAATATTCTGTCACATGTTATATTTCAAAAAAAAAAAAAAAAAAAAAGACCACACAGCACTAATTTTGCCTTTGATGGCACGCTGTGCTGCCTTGAGAAAGCAGGCGATAGACAAGGTTATATCAGTACTTCAATGTTCTCTCTCCTGGAGAAACATCCACAGAGCTCACAGGATTAAACAACACTGAAACACCACAGAGAAATGCACTCTCAGCTTTCATTACACAGTAAAGAAATTCCATCAGGAAAATACACCAGTCTTGCATTTTCATGTGTGACAGGACTGAACTTTAAAGGACCAGGATTTCAGTGAAATTCACTGTGTATAAAGTTACTAGAATTTCTTTCCTTCTGACTCTCCTTCTCATTAACCTACTGACTTTTTGCAGCAATGCAGCTTGGATGCCAACACTGAAATCTTCCTGAAGAATGTCTCCCTTTCTATTCAGTCCCTGTTTTTCCTGTGGAGTAGGCAAATCTTGTCAGGTGTTGATCAGTTTCAAGAAATGCCACATACCTGACCTCGCTCAGATTACAGAACAAGCACCCAGCAGTCTGGTTTCTGATTGTACATAAATCTGGAAGAAGCAGTGCTCCTCTCCAAACCACAGAAGACATCTTTCTAGTTACATCAAGGCCTGACTTTATCACAGTAGTTTTTTTATCAGGTAAATATTTTATTTTGTTTAGAAAAACTGTTAAATGAAAAAAAAATGAATTTGTTGTATGAAGATATTATTTGAAGTGTAGTAGCATACTTATTCTGTAACTGTTAGTAGTGCGATAGCAAAGAAATTTGGCATCATCTTCTCTTTGCTGCCAAGATTTCCTGAACACAGAGTTGTTTCTACTTGGCTTCTCAGCAGAAAGACAAGGCAAGAGAATTAATTCTCTGAGCAGGTTTGCGAGATTAAAATAAAAAGGAGAAATTGAATTACAAAATTAGAAATTACAAGGAAATGGTTCGGATATTAGGAAGTTAAGGGCAAAGTTAACAGAATTTTCTTTTTCAGGTGGTGACAAAATATACTACAAATGACAAAGCCAACACCTTTTTTTGGAAAAGGTATTTGACACTACTCTTTTTTCCCAAGTCTTTTAATCAGCTGCCAAACATCTTGCCTAGAAAGTACTAAGCTTTCTTTAGCCTGAACTGTTATGTCTCAGACAGACAGTATTTCCTCATGGCCCATTTATATAAAAAGATGTTATCATTTATTCTATCATTTATTCTATCAGGAGCCTCTTTTTATTCAGGCACTTGTATGGCACAAAACCAAGAGGCAATCCTCCTTCTTCTCAGTTGGACACTGTGCAAAAACATAAAACCAAAAAGGGAACTGTCCCTTCACTTAGCTCTGTTGATCCTCTAATCAGCACAGCCAGACACCCAGCAGTACAGCAAACATTGGTTCATGAGAGAAATGAGCACTCTTGAGTCTTTTCCACTGTGTCCAGGATTGAGAATTACAGGGTGCTGTGCTGGTTCTTGAGTGAGATTGCTGCTCAGAGCCATCAAAATCCATGAGACTAGACTATGAGGAAGAACAAAGCCAAAGGAGTCTTGTCACCTTTACCTGACAGCTCCTGCTCACTGCAGACATCAGAAACCCACCTTGGGGAGTGGCGTACAGAAGGTGGCACTGTGTTCTTGTCCCATGGCACCTCTGCAATCTGCCAAAGTCAGTTGCCTTCATCTCATGGGGCAGTGCCTCCACGAAAGCAGTGCTTGGTCTACAAACAAGCTGCTTCTGTCCATAGGGCACAGATTGTCCAGTCCTCACCTAGAAGTTCAGAAGCCAGCCTATAAAACAAAGCTGTAGCCCTTGTCATGAATTTAGTCAATTCTCTTTTCCCTCAAATTCAGGGAGGCTGCAACGTTAGTTGTTAGACCTACATCCTAGACATCAATCCCTTAACAGATTGTTGACTAATAGTGTAAAAGCCAAGTTGCTAAATGTTCATCTCGAAATCTCAAATAAGTTCATTAAATTTTTCATCATTCAAAAGTTGAGAAAAATAACAGTGCAGCATAAACAGCACTTTATATCTCAACATATCTGTTATACCTAAACAAATAGCTGAAGCAACGTAGTGGTTATTTTGCAGACAACGATCTGCTGAACACTGATGCCAGGTGTTCACTGAAAGCTACAGTGTTATAAAATGACCTGTATATTGATCCCATAAAATGCTCTGAGATCTTTCAACAGCAAACATCCTTAGGATCACTTAACCCCAAGGTAAATCTCCCCGTCTTCATATGAGATGAAATTAGCCTTTGTTTCTTGTTATTTTTCTGGGTAGAAGATAGCAGGAAAGATAGGTGGCTATCTGGCATTTCATTCAGTCTTATAAAGGCATCAGTTTAAAGCTGCTTTTTATCAGTAATTCAAACAATAAAATCTGTATGGGTCAAAATAAGAACTAACAAAGGGAAAAAAGTCATTGGACTGAAAATACTGTTGCTATTGCATTCATTTTCTTTATTTTTGTACATATTTGGTGAAAGCAAGAACAAAGCAAGAAGAGAAAAAGCAGAAAGGTAATATCAACATGAATGACAGAATCAGAAGTTTCCTTGGGGAAAAATGAGTTTAAACATTGTTTGAGAAAGAGTACTATTGACTTTTTCTGAAGAAGTAGAATCTGTATCCGCTTTTTCTGAATAAGAGTCATCATATATATAAATAGTTACCAAAATGCCTCAGAAGAGAATAACTGAAACATCCTCTCATCTTAAGTACATTATGCACAGCCGGAGACTGCATGTGTGGGTACTACACAGACAACAGACATTTTAAAAATACATTTAGCGATGCATTGAATAAAAAATGAAATATAAAATGGAATTGTGAAGTTAAATCTTCACCAATTAGAAAGTGAAATCATTAAAGGTTTTTGGTTCATTTTTAGCCAGAATAGGAAATATTAAATTCAGTAGACAAAGCTCTGAAAAGACAGCAAATTTTTCTGGAGTAATGAAAAATCAGCTACCTTATTGTCATGAAATTGCCTTACATTTTCTACAAAAAAATGCTGTGAAAGTCAGTTGTTAGATTAATTACTTAGTCCATATGACCTGGCCTGTATCATGCTAGCAGCAATACAATGCAGTTAATAATAAGAAAACCTCAGTCTTTTCAAATCTAAAATTTATTACAAATTAAGGAAAAGTCCTG
>NW_024962334.1:31578442-31678768 GCF_019238085.1 Lagopus leucura | reverse complement strand
AAAAAAAAAAAAAGAAAAAGAAAGAAAGAAAAACAACGAACAGAAAGAAAAAGATGCATACTGAAATTAAATAAGCCTTACCTTCTACGCTTGTATTAAGACTAAAGTGAAATATTTCATGTAGTAACATTAAATCACTAACAGTAATATCCAAGATATGACACAGAAGGTCTGTGAATTCTGGAGAAGAGTGCCTAAATCAGATTTAACAATAAGTTTAAGTTGTTAAAAGAGGGAGAAACTTTGTATTACAATAATTTCAGTAGAAGGATAATGAGAAATAGCATAGGATTTTGTTCGATACAAGGAGATATTCCTTAAATATCTACTTCTCTAGCCTTTGTTATTATGAGTAACAAGACAGTTATTAGACTTATGTATGCTGTATGCTTCAAAGAAGCAAGATTTTAAAATTACACTTAGCATTTCACTAACATACAAATCCTGAGAATCCCCTTGTTCTTCTTAGATTTGTCAAGCACAAGCAACAAATGCCAGTGACCTTGTCTTGTGCAGGAAATGTTTCCAAGAATTAAGAAATTCTCTTAATCTGATAGGAATATCTAATCTACTTACTTTTTTGAACTCTTTAAGGAGACACAGCCCAAAGCACGCTTTGAGTAACTTATTTTACTGACCCATGTGGCTGATGTTTGCAAGTTCAACAGAAGTTGTGACCAGACCATTATCAGAGCTTTACTTCTTGAAATCACAGAATCACAGAATCACAGAATTGTAGGGGTTGGAAGGGACCTCCAGAGATCATCGAGTCCAACCCCCCTGCCAAAGCAGGTTCCCTACAGCAGGTCACACAGGTAGGCATCCAGGCAAATGTTTACTACCAGCCTAGCCTACTTAAAAAAAAAACCTCTGAAGCTAAACCATCTTTACAACTTGCCTCTGCAAACTCTAAACAGCTCAAAACTCTGCATGTTCACTTTATTATCCTATCCATGAAATCAGACATGGTCTTCTGTTTTCAAAAATCCTCCCTTACTTCTGTTATATAAACTAAAATTACTCTTTATAATGTTCTACAAAGCCTTTTACAAACCTATCTGCTTTCTTTTTATAATAAGAGAACTATAATAGAGGGAGAAGAATTTTCAAGTAGAAATAACATTAAAGCTATTAATTTTTCTTCTTGAAAGGAAAACTGTAAGCCCAGAAATACAGAATAATTACATAGCCTCTGAGGAGATGCAGAAAGAACTTTGTCCAGAGGAGGGAAGACAAGAGCACCAAATAACAATCTTCAAAGATATAAATCATCACTATATGGGGAAAGGTCATAAACTCTCCTACTCAGGAAATGACAGGAAGTACAGGAAAAAGAAACAATGGAAACTGTTTAACAAGGGAGAGTCCAGCATCAGGGAAAAAATAATTGAGAATTAAGTACTTGGACAGATTATTTAGTGAAACACTTTATAAAAACAAAAGAGATAAGCAGTTATCAGAAGTCAGCTAAACTCAGTTGTCCCTCTTTCAGCAAAATTAATCTCCAGGATATTCTGACAAGAGCCAAAACACCATTAATAGCACACTGCTGTTAAGACTGTTGCTGAGTGATGGGAACACATCCAGAAGCAGACCGATCTGTGGGAGAAGAGCCACTGCCTCTATGGTGTGGAATCAAGGGTGGGATGGGGACAGGACAGGTGCCCGAATTAAGCCCAGGGAAGTGGCATAGTATTGTTGCTGTGAATTGGTTGGTAGGTGATGATAATTGCATGTTTATTTAAATTTTCCTCTTCTGTCTCAGTAAGTTCTCTTTTTTTTTTTTTTTTTTTTTTTTTTTTTTTTTTATATATATATCTCAGTCTCTAGGTAGTGTTTTGTTTTGAACTCTTGGAGGGGTGTGTGGGAATGATTGTATAGCTGAGTGGTGCTGAGCTGCTGCCAGGTTAAACTACAACACAAGGTTTTCCAGCAGTGGAGCCACAGACACCACGTTTCCAGGAGATGAAGGGCCCATGTGGGAAGCTTGCACCTGAAAGTCATATCACAGCTGCAGACATTCCCTAGGCAAGATGATCCAAGAGCATTTGAACCTCAGTATTTTGGCTGAGGTACAACAGGCCAATGTATGCTCCGTGACTGCTGATTTTAAGCTACACTCATCCACATTTTGTACTACGCTTTATTTGCTCCTAATTAACTGATCCTCAGTAACTGATGTAAGTAATCAAAATACAAAGTTAGACTGCTGTTAACATGCATGACGTCTGTAAGATAAAATAACTTGTCCAGTCATACTTCCTCGATATCAGGATATAGTTATAAAAATAACTGTAATTTATGTTATTTCTATGATGGTCACTGTTTTCTTCCTTTGCTTTATCACTTTTTCCTTCCTTATAAAAAAAAAAAAAAAAAAAAAAAAAAAAAACAAACACCTCAGCACATTCCAGAAAAAAATGCTTCAAAATATTTTCCATGGAATAATACTTTAATTTTGTAGAAATCTTAAATCCCTTTCTTCATGTTCTCTACCACAGTCAAGTGCAAGATTTGACTTAAATATGCAATAGAAACTTACTGAAGCAGAAAGGCTGGCAAAAAATTTCTCTCCACTCCCCCACCCTGCAGACTAATGAACTCCAAAAACTTTATATTTGATATTTGGGGCCTGACCAGTCTGTCAGTCTGTATGAAGGTGAAAGAGTTCATTCTGAAGAAACAGAAGTTTCTTCTTTCTTCATCAACCTAGAAGGAAGTCTTTGTCTTCATCCCCTCTTCATACACGTGTCAGCTGCTATTGTATCAAATCTATTTTCTGGTAGAGAAAAGAAATTTCATAGAATCAAAGAATCATAGAATTGCTCAGGTTGGGAAAGACCTTAAAGATAACTAAGTCCAACCACAACCTCCCCAGGGAGCCTATTTCAGTGCTTAACAACCCTTTCTGTAGAGATTTTCCTGATATCCAACCTAAACTTACCCTGGCGCAACTTGAGGCCATTTCCGCTCATCCTGTCGCCACTGAGAAGAGACCAACCCCGCTTTCGCTGTAAGCACCTTTCAAATATTGGAAGAGAGCAATAAGGTATGCCCTCAGCCTCCTTTTCCCCAGACTAAAAAGCCCCAGTTCCTTCAGTCTCTGCTTGTAGGGCTTATTTTCCAAGTCTTTCACAAACCTTGTTGCCTTCTTTGGACCTACTCCACCACCTCAATGTCCCTTCTGTATTGAGCTGCCCAAAACTGAACACTGTACTCGAGATGGGGCCTCACCAGTGCCGAGTACAGGGGCCGGATGACTTCTGTAGTCCTGCTCACCACACCATTCTTGATACAAGCCAGCATGCCATTGTCCTTCTTAGCCACCTGGGCACACTACTGGCTCATATTCAGCTGACTGTCCATCCTTACACCAAGGTCCCATTCATAATTAACAGCACAGAAGGAGATAGATAGAGCAAATATTCATATGGACTATTACTAAAGAAATCTTTTAACTGAAAAATGATTTAAAAATCTGTATGCCTCAGTTTTTTCCTGAGCAGTTACACACAATAGTTCTCAGAGAGTGAAAGGTGCTCTGTGAATTGCTTCAAGAACCGACTTCAGTCTGAAATAGTTTCCTGATTTCTTTGTTATGAAGAGCTTCTAAATCTGTCACAGCCCTTTCAGGCATAGTCTGGGCATTATGCAGGTTTTTCTTCTTTGATTTCCTTTTGGGGTTGAACTTGTAATTGTCTGGGAAGAGGAGCTGATTTGCCTTAGGCTCAGCCATCAATCAGCACAGCTTACCTGCTTTTCAAGACTGTTTTCTCCTGAAGATACCACCTTACTTAGCCTGAACTTGTGTTAGGCATGCAACTTTGGCTGCTCTATTTGTACAGAACTGTCTGTTTTAGGGAGAAAGAGACTGAAGCAAACCAAGGACCCATACCTAAAGCTATCCATATTTAAGCAGCTTGGCAGCTTGGCATCTGCTCTCTAGTAATGAGCCTGAAAAGAGCTACACAGGTGACATTCATGTTTAGGATATATGGCTCAGATTTTCAGGGCAAGTTTAGTTCATTTCGTTTGCACAGTGTAGGCTTACTGCTATCCACACAAGCTGTATGGAGCTGGGACCAGGGCCCCAGGGCTAGATTGGCCCCACTGTAACCTACAGGTTAGGGCAATCTCTGTCAGGGTTTTCTAATTTAAACCTACTCCATGCACCTATATGTTTGAGGAAAAAGTGCCCAACCTGGACTTTTCAGGCAGGAAGACTGTATTACACTTACTAGTGTCAATATCTCATGGAATTATCTAATACAGAATAACCAGGTGTTCTTTTGCATCATTAACCAAACACTAGATAAATCTTCATTAATATATACACATATTAGAGACAGAGGAAACTGGCAAATTTGCAGAGTTGGACCTTGCCATTCCCATCTCTGCAACTAATGAAAGTTAAGAGGATAGAAGAGAAAGTGAAAAATAATTAAGAAGCTGTGTGTAAAACCATCAGTTTGACAGACACCTGTGAAAGGAACTGGCAGTCTCCAACCAGATTTCTGTGGACTAACCAGAATCTCTGTAGTGAGTTAGAAAACTCTATGCTGCACAAAGGTCCTATGATTTCTGGACATAGGAAAAGTGAAAGGTTAGTCTTTCATTCCCAGCTTATGCAATAGGTCAGGCTCTTCTCCCTCCCAGGCAAACCACACATCCTCTAATTCCCACACCTGAACTACACGATGTTGTTACAAAATCTGATACTTGTAAAAATGTTTTCAGCTCTTAATTTCATGACTCACAGGATTGCAAAACTGGTCAATTTATCTGAGATATCTGTAGATAGCTGGAAAACCTTGGGTAAAACTTTAGATTTGAGTCACAGCCAGTTCCCAGCTACAGGACTACGCAAGGCAGCATCCTCTGCAGCCAATGCCTCCAGCTAACATCTCTAAACATTCACCTAAGTGGGCACAGTGTCCATCAGGGCATACTTTTATAGATGCTGTTCTTATCACTGCAGGTACAGAGTATTGTTAACTTCTCTGAATTTCTATATTTATGATGCCATGTGAATTCAAGCTCAATTTGGGCTCCTGCCCACATTTTTAGTAATCTTGCCCATTTTCTTGGCAGCAACACAGTCTATCAAACTCAAGTCTGTTCTGAAAATCTTCCATGAAGATTATGTTTTCTTTGCTATTTTATGTGAGACACTGTCACCACATTCTCAATAATTCCTCACATATCATATCCATACTTTCAATCAACCCTTTCTGCCACTTTTTGGGACACACTACAGACATCAGTTTGCAGCCATTTCAAGTAGCCTTTGGCTGTTCATGGAACATACACAGTACATCCAACATAAGTTCCAGGGTGATTCCCTGTCCCAGACTCCAGGTGGATGGAGCACTGTGCAGATCACACCACGTGCAGAAGTGGCTCCTGTTTGACAGTCCTGTACAAACCTCTGCTCACTGCAGAACTATACAGCAAGGGATCGCTGGAAGTTGTTTGGTTGAATGCCTTGCTCAAAGCTATGTCCCTTCTCAGAGCTTCTTCGTGACCTTTTCCAGCTGAGTTTTGAATATTCCCACAGATGGAGATTCCACTGCCAAGAGTGGCATTCCTGTGGCCATTTCACCTACAATGATATCAAATGAGAACACACACAGACTATTTTCAAAATTGACTTTATATGACACTTTCATTGCTTGTGGTAGCAATTAAAAGCAGCATATGAATAATTAGCATGTCTGGGATTAAACATTAAGCTTTTGGAACTGAAATAATTCAAGTATTCATTGTAATTCTAGTCAATGTATGAAAGTGCACAAAAAGCAATGGAAAATAAAGGAAAACAATTCATAGAATATTCTTGTCTTCTGTGACTCTTTAGCTGAATAAAAATGGCTTTCATGCAAAGAAGTCCTTCCTTTTTATCTTATTTCTAGCTTCCTTTATTTAAATCCCCTTCCCTACTTTTCCACTCTGCTACATTTTTTTCTAATTAAATTTCACATCTTCAGTAAAGTAATTATAATGCAGACAGCTTTTAGTGGCACAATCAATTCTATTTTAGTTTTAATCCAACAAGAATGAACAGCTTTAATGTTGTGCGATTTAAATGTAGGGAAATAATCAGCCAGAAGCAAGTCAGTCTCTTCTTTCCCAGACATTTGTTATTTTTGCAATGTATGGAGATTACATATTTCTGTTTTCCCATTTCCTATTAAAAATTTGTTGTAAACAGATTTCACTCTGAATAGATCCTAAATGTTGCTTGTTTTTAAGTGCAACATTAAGTCACAGTACACATACACATTATCAGACACTTGTTTTCAGACAGGAAGCTAACAGCCATCACCACCACATGTTATAGTATCGCCAGGAGAAAAGGCAGCTGTTCCCACTGCCTGGTAATAAAAAACAATTTTCTTGCAAGACGGGGTGTAGGAGATATCTTTGGGAGGATGGGAAATGTGCAATCAACCCTCATTATTATTCCACTTGCCTCTTTGTGGCTGATTCCTCTCCCTTTTTCTCCCCACTGATTACAGGAGTCATACGCTCAATATACCCTCTTTCCTCCTTGTTTGTCATGCTTTCTCCACACCCAGCAGGTAGATCCAAACTGGCCAGATCCAGCAGGTGGATTTACTGAAACTTTTTCCTCAAATCAAGCATGTAACAGGACACTAAAGGGTTTTCTTCATTCTCTACCAGGCTGCCTACAAACAAATCTCTCCACTGTCCATGGTATCTGCAGAGAAACTGATTGCCTTTAAGCTTTCTCTCTATGTGTTCTTGGATTGCAAGCAGTTTTCTCTATACCTCTCTATGGGAGATTTTTCTCTTCCATTACCCCAGAGGCTTCTCCACAAGAGAAAGTTGGATATGTCAGATAAGGACACAAAAAAGGAGAGACAGTAGGAACTTTAGCTTTTCCTGTGTCCAGATTCAGTGACATCACAACAACTTCATGTTTATGGAGCAGTTCAAACCTTTCCTGTTGACCACAGAAATTCTGGCTCTTGCCCACTGGAATCTGGCCTGAAGGCATCAGTTTATTTCACAATTCTTTATCTATTGTAACTGACTTTATAGACCAAAGTTTGTTGTAAAGTTCATTTTCACTGACACAGAATCAATCTGGGAGGAAACGTAGATCATAACCAGCATCTTAGAACACATTTGATTTATTTTTCACCAAGAAGTTACGAATAGCAGATTACTGGTGACCCCTTCATTTAAGCAATTCACTCACAGATGGTCCCTCACAGCTGCATGGTTGAAGTTATATTTGGCAACTAATCCCAACCATATCCTCAGATGCAGAGGCCATACTGGGGCTTCTCAGAAAGTGCCTGGAACATCCTTTAGAGGATCACAGTCTTCATTATCAGGTGCCACTTTATGATCAGGTACCACTCACTGCTGTCTTGGGTGTGGTCCAGGTTTTACAATCCACTGCTGGTTCCTGTGTGTTCTAGAGGCCTTATACAGTCACAGTGTACTCTTGGTGTCATGAGTTCATCAGTTCTTACAAATGCAACAGGACTATTACCTTATGAAGCTTATCAACCTCTGTAAATTGTCACAATCTAATTTCTTATTAGATATATTTTCTGGTTTTGGATTATTGATTTCTGGTAACTATTTCTCTAGGTAGAAATATTAAAAGAACTGAAGATGAAGAAGATATAGCCAGTGAAGTCAGAAGGGAAAAACAGGTGTCAATATTAGAAAGTATGGAGAGGAGACATGATAAGAGCTAATAAATATGTAAGAAACTTATTCAGAAACTGTTAGGGCAGTACACTAAGTGAATAGTCTTAAATTACAAGAATATCAGATATTTATTAGGGTAAACTTTCAGGAACAAAGAATAATGAGACATACTGTTTCGTGGAATGGTAGAGACAAATCATTATTGGAGTTTAAGAACATGTTAGATTGGGAAAATTAGATGCTTATTTCAGTAGAACTACAAGAATCCTGCTCCTTTTTTCTGTTACTTTAACTTTTATGATAAATTGCTCTATTTAAGAAGACACAAACTTTTACTTACAACCAGCCATTTAATGATTATTTAGTGAATCAAAGTAGTACAAAAATATTTACATATATTTCATGTACAACTAAAATATTTTAACTTAAACATGATTAAAGTTTATCAAAAGATTGAAATATCAAAAAAAAAAAAAAAAAAAAAAAAAAAAACAAATTAAATAAAGACCTTCTTGAAACTAGGAGCTTCAAGTCATTTGATTGTTTACATTTAGCATAAGATCTATGGGAAAAGTTAAAAAAAAAAAAAAAAAGAGTATATGGGAATATTGTATATTTTTAGACTCTCTGAAAGCAGACAGTGCACTTCTATGAAATGTAGGCTTGGTCATGAAGTCTTGAACAAATCTCATAGAATTGAAAGACTTTGAGAGGGAGAATTTGGTTTGAAATTATAAAAGCCTTCCTAATAACAAGCTTCAGACTTTGAAGAAATGGACTAAAAAGATATAAAATCTTCCTGGTATTAGTAATTTCAATGAGAAATTTTAAATAATTTTGTCATCTATGAATTTAGTATAATGAATCCTGTCTGTTCTCCTTTCATGGAAACCTTTGAAATTCCTGTTATGTTATTTAAAAGAGAAAATGTTTCTATTCACAATATATTCATACTTCGCTGACCTTTCAATCCTCATATTAGTCATATGAAGAGGAAAATATGTTAATTCAGGAAAGACAGACATTTTACAAATGACCAGTGAAATAAGATTAAATAACACTTTATTTGAGGAAATACTCTGAAGCATTGTATCACTCCTGTATTACAGATATGTGCTGTACAAATCCCACTATGAGAATATGTAATTGCTGCATTTTGGAGGTTTCTGACCTGAATTTACACAGTGGTGACTGAAAGGAAGATCAAGTCCAGATGTGGTAATTGAAATGCCGAGGATCCCAGAATAGCTTTTGTATCTTCAAGAAAAACCTCCTTAAAGCTCAAGAACAGCCTGTCCCAATGTGCAAGGCACAAAGTAGGCAAGGAAAAAAGCAAGCCTGTCTTTATAGGAAATTTCTGATTGACATGAAACTCAAAGGATAGTGTATGGAAGGTGAAAAAGGCATGAGCTACTCAGCCACACAAACAGGGACGTGTCCTGGGCACACCAAGACAGGCTGAGGAAAGTGAAAACTCAGCTGGGGTTGAGACTAGCCAGGAAAATGAAGGGCAACACAAAGGGTTTCTGTATTTACTTCAGCAGCAAAAGGAAGACATGGTTCCATAGATAAAGGAAAAAGAGTCCTACAAAGTTCATGACTGAGGTATTCAAAGCCACCAATCACCCCTCACACACTCTACAGGTCTTTAATAGCTAGCAGCAGATGCTAGTGGAGAAAAGTGCTATGCATGGCACAGAAGGATTAAGTTAGGGACTAATGTTAGCTGCATATAAAGAAGTCCATGAGACCTGAAAGGTTATATCTGAGGACACTGAGGGAACTGGCTGTGGTCACTGAGAGTCTACACTGTGTCACCTCTGACAAGGTACAGTGACTGAAGGAGGTAACCTCAGTCCTTAGGAGGGCTATGGAACAATTCCCTTGGAAGCCATTTCCAGAAACAAAATAAGTCAAGAAAAAGAAGTGGTCAGAACACATTTACAAAGGGTGAATTGTGCCTGGCTGAACTGATTACTTCATATGAAAAGATAATTGGCTCACAAATCCCAAAGAAGGGGAGAAAAATGAATGTGATTTACCTTGATTTTAGCAGGACTTTCAAAATCCCCTCTCATTCTATAGTGCATGTATTGCGATGTTGGTAAAAAAATTGCTTGTAGTAGGGAGCTGAAAGGGTAACAATCAATGATTCAAAGTCCAGGCTCTGTCTAAGATGGTCTGACTCCATGAATCAGTATGTGCTGGAGCTGGATAGAAAAGAACTGAAGTCCTGCCAAGGGCTACTGAGAGGGATGGGAGATTTGATGTATTGATATATGATAAGAAGAGTCTCAGATCAAAGGGGCAAATAGGCTAATGAGAGACCTGGCTGTCATATTCAATTAGCTAAATGGGTCTTTATAGAAAATGTGCAGCCAAAATCTTGACAAAGGTGTGCAGACTTCTGCTATACAGAAGTGGGAAGACAAGGGATAGAAAGAAAACAATTTTTACCAAGAAGCATTTATAAGCATTGTAGCAGGCTACCTGGCTACTCCAGCATGAGTGTGTACCAAGTGATCTCGGAGCTGACATGCAATATATGGAATTCTGCCAGTCTGCGCTGGAAACCAGACGTGGCATCACCAGGATTCCTACAGATCTAGATGTACTTTTTGAAGAACGCTAAGGCACTTACTCTGACTGTTTCCTGTGATGAGTACAGTTATCCTGGTATCTAAGGGTGATGCAGGACCCATGCATCAACTGAAACATCCTGAGTGTTCCTTTACACAGTGTAGCTCCAGGTTTTATGTATGTTCAACAGTCCTCCCAAGAACTACTGTTTGTGAGCAGATTTAGAATGTTGCAAGATTGCTTGTTCCTGCTAGTATAAGCAAGAAGTATCCTGTGCAAAACAAACAAAAATTCCCATAGGAGAAAATCAGTTTAAGTTCAGAATTTTGGTATTCCAGTACTTAGTTCCTTTCCAATCAGGCCCAAGTTTACCCTATTTACCCATTTACCTATTTACCCATTGCCTATTCATTTTCTTCAATACTGGTCACAAGACATTTTGATTCATGAGTTCCAGGATCAGGACTACCACAGTATATGGCATTGCCAAAACTCGCTGTAACAGTTGTCTGTTCATGTCTCTTCTTGTAGAAAAAATATGCTATAAGGCCAGTGCCTGCTAGCAGAAGGAAGATTAGCGTAACAATCATCACACCTCGACTATGTGAGGATGAAACAGCAGCTTCTCTTTTTGATGCTGAGAAAAACGAAACAGAACAATTACTACAAATGACCAGAGATTACTACTGCATATAACAAACATTTCCCTAAGTAAACGAGCCAGGTAAACTAGAAAAGTACTGAACAATTATACTTAAAATTGACACCCGTTTTTGATAAACAGAGCAAAAATGTGCTCAATCTCTCCTACATTTCTTTCAAAAGCAGCATTATAATGTACCACAGTTTATTCACAAAACAACAAAAATATCAATAAGCCATCCAGTTTGAGATAAAAGTTCTCCTTTTAAACAGGTTTAAAATGAAATCACTACTGATAGTTAAATGGATATTTCAATGAAACTCATTTACTTCTAAATAATGAATGTCTATAATTTATCAAAATTTCTTTTTAATGTGCTTATAAAACCTACCTTGATTGACAGATGAATCATGGGTTGGTTCAACTTCAATAACTTTAAAATTAAAAAATACATATATTATACATAGTTTGCAAGTAGTCATTCAAATACAAAATACATACCATAAACGTAATTGTTATTTTGTGTTCCTATTACATTTTACTTAACGGAGATGAAAAAATATATATGAAAACATTGTCATTGAAAACTCTTGATGATTTTATCAATGATTTTTGTTAAATGTGTTTGTTCTAAAAACTCCAAACTGATGTCTCACTTTATATTGCTTCGAACACTTTTATTGTTTCGGGAGGCAGATGTTAAAAGTTTTCATACTTCCACAGTCCCCAACCTTCATTCTGAAGAATTTAACTTATTACACTTGAATAACTGAAAAGCACATTTTTACTTAAAAGTATTTAGGCTGTATTTTTAGGCATTTCTTTTTTCCTTTCTCTTTTGCTTGGGATACAGTAAATTCTCTGCAGGCCTGGCTGGCTAGCCCTTGAGAGCTCATGGACGGCTCTACTGCCAACATGTGGAGATCCAAAAAAAGAAGATTCAATTAGTTGCAAGTTGTGTGAATTATATGAGAAGTGGATCTGTTTGCCTTTTCAAACCACTTCCCAGCTGATGTGAGAAAATGTGGCACACTCCATGTATGCATGTGCAGATTTGCATCCTCCACACTTTATGAAACACTGCTGTGCATGCCAGGGAGCCTCATCTCAGGCTGTGACTTATTCAACTAAAAACCACAAGGCCACCATTAATAATAAAATGTATTGTTTTCTATGGCAGTCTTGGCAGGTCTCATTATGCCTGGGTCAGCAGAGAAATGATTTGGGCCCCACTGCCCACCCTCAACTGACACTTTCTGCTTAGCCATTCAGTTAAACGGAGCACACTTCATTTCTACTAATCCCACTGGCAGCTCTTGCTTTCATCCTCCAGAAGCTCAGTGATTTGCCCAGCCACCTCTCAGCTTAGCCATCTGTCTGTCTTCTCATCACTAATCTAGTCATCTATTCTTCATCTAATGCCTCCTGCACCCTAACGTAACTTCCTCCACGCTCTCACCTACTGATCCATTCTTGGCACAGCAAATAGCAAAAAAGCAATGCTCTTAAACTGAGAAGATAAAAATATGATTGAGATTCTTCTCCTGCATTATTTTTCCTAGCTTTGACACACATGCATCAAGATCCATCCACAAAGAGTATCCAGTGCATGTACAATTAGGTCTGATGCAAGTTAACAACTACTTACAAAATAAGTCAGTAGATAGAATTTAGAACTCACTCTTTGGGATTTTACAAATGAAATTGCGGTCAACAGAGCAGTAATAGTTCCTCCAGGATCCACTTGAGACATCCATGTCCACACAGTGTTCATCATAAATCATTGTAGGCTCTCCTTTCTCCCAGTTGACAAATTCTACCACACTTCTGTCTGTCCACATCCATTCCCCTAAAATTAGAAGTATTAAATAGGAAATGGATGAAGTGGGAAAATATTTCTAGTCTACCAGGCCCAAGGACATTGCATATGGAATTTATTATTTGATTAAATAAATTACCTTTACAGAAGATTCTGTTTTCACTCTTTTAACAGATAGGGATGTTTAGATGGGAACTTGTCAAATGTAAATGCTCACAAGCTGTACACAGATGAAGTCAACACATTAACCCTTCTGGACCATTATGAAATAATTACCTTCAATATTTTTGAACAATCCTATCCAAAATTTTCTGAAATCACTTGCAAGTGGAGACAGGTAAAGTAAGAGGAAGTTCATTTCAGCTGGATCTTCTATGGAAACCAGAGAAGCACCTAAAATATCAAATAAACAGTACAAAAATTTCAGCAATATTTCTCACTATACATTTTTTTACTTCAGTAAACAATCATGAAAAAAGAAAATGGGGAGGGGTGGGGGAAAGGAGGGAAAAGGAGTGAAGGAATCCTTTAAAGCCCAAGAGTTTTCAATTATTAGATCACAAGTTCACAACAATATGAACTTGTGAACTTGAACAAAAGGAAAGTTCAACCTCTCCTGATAGACTACCAATATCCACCTCTGACATCATGGGTTGACATGGTAAAATAGAAGGCATTACTTTCAGAGCAGCTCTCATAAAAAGGCACTTACCCATCTGAATACACATCATGGAAGCATCTGGCCAGCTTACTTCAGAAGTGGTGTGAACATAGTAGCAATGGCCACGAAAGGGAATCCAAGATCTACCGTGCTTTGGTTCAGGACACTTTCCAGGAAGCTGTGGCGATTCGGTAGGAATTAACTCTGTTAAGGAGATGTACAACTTTCAGTGGGTTTTTAAAAGCCAAGGAAAACATGGTCTGCTGATGCTGAAATAAAGACAGGATTTGAAATTCCAGTCTTTCTAAATGCACTTCTCCTATTCATGACCTACCATCAGATTGTTTACAGAGAGATAAAAATGTTTCATTGCAAGATGTTGTCTTCCAAAAACCATCCAAATCTAAATAGGCACAGGCTGCATTCTTATTTGGTTCTCCACTGGCCCAGTTATGATATCTGCTCCTCCTTCTATCCGACCACATGTAAACGCCACGAGTCTAAAAGCAAATGACAGTAAAGATCATGTCACATACATGAATTAGATTAAAAGAAAATGAAGACTGCACTTGAAGGTATGTAAAAGTTAGGACAGGTCAGAATCACAGTTACTTACATGTAATTGTCATGGTTTTATGTTTTTTTGGCTTTCAGTACTCTGCATCATAACATCATGTTGCGCCCTGGGAGTTAAAGTGTTAATGCTCCAATTCCAGGTACCTATTCCCCTATACATTTGTGGAAGTCATGGGATCTGGCCCTTCCAGGTGGGGCGGTCTCTTACTTCCTTGCAGTGGGTGCTGGAGAGTGCTTTCCTAGCTGTTCCAAGCCTTTGAGGTTTGACTCGGTCCCAGGAACTCTCTCTCTCCTATCTTATTTGATTTATTAAGCTCAATTTCAATTAGATTGTATTATATTGTGTTACCTTGCATTCCGGTATCATAGTTAGTAAAATAAGTTTTCCTGCATAGGTCTTTGCTGCGGGTTTTTTTTCTTCCTTCCTTGAGCCCAGCTCCCATCTCCCTATCATTTTTCCTTTTGCCTTCCTATTTTGTAGGGCCGGAGGGCGGGGGGGGCATAGATCATAGATTGATCTAGTTAACTCCGTGACAGTAATTAATTTTTCCTCTGTCATGACCAAACCTCAGCCCTATGCAGCAGATAGAATGGTAGTCCTAAAGACATTCATTCACACTCAACCTGCATTATTCAGTTCACACTATACAGTTTGTATAGCATAATGGACTAAGGGCCTTGTGGTAGCAAATGCGATTATATAACTGAATCTTATTGAAGGAGTCCAAATAAACACAGAAATCAAACAAAAATTGCGGAGAAAGTATTCTTAGCATTCTTCTAACACAAGTTTTTCTATATTTTTAGAAAGAAAGAAAAAAAAAAGCAGAAGTTCAATTGGAACAAGAAATACTGATTACATTTTTCATGGGACACATACACAGACCTCTGCCACCCACTGCATGGACCAGCTATTTAACATTATATATAGTGTATATATAATTTATATATATATGTTCATATATATATATAAATTATATGTTTTTTATATATATATATTATATGTTTATATATACTATATTTATATATACTATGTATATAGTATCTATATATATAAATATATATACTATATTTATATATACTATATATATAGTATCTATATATATATACACACAGACTATATATATAATACTATATAAAGAATATATTAATATATAAATAATAAAATATTATATATATATATATATACTATATTTATATACTATATTATATATAGTATTTTTTTCTCTAAACGTACTTTTTTCAGTGGATTTCACCACTATTTGCAGACCATGACCAGCAGCAGCTGCAGTTATGGCTCTGTTAACCCCACCGTGTGCAGCCTGATCTCCTTCTTCCTGTTGTCTTTGGAGGCAGGCTCCCTTTTAGTTCTTCATACCAGTTTCTTTCCTGTCCATTTTCCTTTGACCTTCTTGGCCAAGTTCCATCCTAATCTTGCATCTAATCCTGATTCCCCCATGCCTGCTCTCACCAAAATTTAGCTCCTGTTCATCTCACATCAGGAACTGTGCCTTAATGTCCCACCAAGCTCCAGCTCTAACACTCTGCTCTTGACTTCCTTATAACTCTGTTCCCACAAATATCCAGCTGCATCATCTTTTTTCATATTCTTTTTATATGCCCTTAGCAAACGCTTCTCATTTCAGCCCTTCACACTCTCTGTTGACTTGAAGCTGGTGGCAGCTTTTTGCAGGGCACTGGCATCAGCTCTGAAAACCACCCTACAGGATTCCCACATCCAGGGGCCTGCTCCTTTCTTTATGCTGTACCTTACCATTTCCCCTTCTACTGAGACAGAGGTAAATGCTAGGCTTTAACTTGAAACAATAATTCTCAAAATAACCACACAGAAAAAACTACTTTTAAGCCAAGCTGTTTCTGTGATATGCTTCACAGAGTGTTCTCAGAAAGAGCTGTGCCCTCCCACATGCATATAAGAGCGCAGGAAGCAGAAGTTCATAACCTCTTTTACCTCTGAAGCCACTAGCTACTGCAGCTACAGCCTTGGTGGCCTCTGGAATGTAGACTGTGGCACTTCTTGGTTATGTTATGGCCAAAAATGTAGATGTTTAAAACTTCTGAATTGAAAGGAAATCAAGTATCTTGGCAAGACTTTGATGTCTGCCAAGCATTCATGGATCTCATAGCCAGCACTCTCTTTGGGGGCCACAGTAGTGGATTCTGCCAACCTCTGAGCAAGAAATATGGTCAATCTATGCTGATCTGGAGTATAGCTGTGTTTATCACAAGCATTTTATTGGCTTACCATGTTGCTGTTAAGACCAATCCATACGGGCTCTCCATGCTTTAGTATTTGTAACCAAAGGTAAGCCTCAACATAAGGATCTAAAATGCTGGCAAGATCTGCATACTGGTCTTTGCAATTCTTCTGTGCTTCTTCCCAGTTCATTTTATAGTTGATGACTGCATAGCGGTCATCACCATAGTTGTTAAAGCCAAACACTGGAACCACGGCTTGGGAACTTTGCAATTTAGGGTCTGTAACAAACAAACAAATAAGCAGAAATGTAAGTTGGAAGCTTTATCTTGGCTAGACGTATTATCACAATGAAAGAGGACCTAGTGTATCAGAGTAATCAAGTAACTGAGAGAGATTGCAATAACAAATTAAGATTCCCAGTTAGCACTGCAGAGATGAGGCCATGTTTTCATGTTCTCTGACAAAATTTTCGTGTCAGAAATGATCTTTATGGTTCTCTCTCTCTCCATCCTGGCTGCTGTACTGTAAAAGACATGACTGTAAAATACATGATGATCCATAGTTTATCATTATTATTATCATTATTTTTAATTTACTGGTCTGGTCCTTAAAACAGGAAGAATTTTTTCTTGCAGGAAACAGTATGCGTGCTGGTTGAAATGGATCCTAACGCAAGAGATATTTCAAAATTGCAAATTAATTTCAGTTAAAATGACACTGACTATGGGAAAATCACTTTTACCACGGGCTTTATATAACCATAATATGTAAACCATTCTAGAAGGTGCTTAAAGAAAACTCACCAGCATTTTTCTGGCATATGTAACTTTTGCTTGCTTTACAATCTTCATCTTTCCATTTCCCTGCTTGTTCAATAGGGTTCTTCTTCATATAGACACAGTCATCCTATGGAGGAAATTAGATTAGTAAGAAAAAGATGTGGATAAATAGGAAGCATTCCTTTTCCTACTGGATATACATTTCCCTATCATATTCAGCTACGCATGTCTGAATAAAATTATTGAAGGACTACATTCAGTGCACTTATCTTACTAGGCTTAGCATCAAGAAATGTAAAATACCACTTTTCAAATATTTTCATCATGTCTAAATAACATTCTCTGTATAACATTACACAGTTGTTGCTATGGTTTATTTGAATCTCCTGATCAGTCATGGTAAAGGGAGGGAAATTGCTCACTTGTCTGAGATTTTTACAGAGTTTCTAAACATCTGTCTGGATTCATACAAAATCATGATGAAACACAGAAGTTGAGAAAAAATGTCTGAAGGTGGACCTTCATGGCTACTTTGCTTTCAAAATCAACAAGATCATTTAAAAAAAAAAAAAAGTAGAAATGTAACTTTACAGCAAAATACAGCTGACATATATTTTATTCATCCACAAAAGCTAAAATAAGAGCAGCAGAGTGGCGCAGCGGAAGCGTGCTGGGCCCATAACCCAGAGGTCGATGGATCGAAACCATCCTCTGCTAGCAGCATTTTTGACATTAAAAAGCAGTGTAATTTATTTTAACAGTCAGACTCCAAGATGCATTCAGGAAACACGAGCGATCAGAAGGGCACCAGGCAGCTCTCTCTCTGCCTCTATCTTCTGGGAGCAGCATTATTGAAATACACATGGCAACCATTGGCCACAGTGGTTGGACTGAGATGGAAACCCAGACTGGGTGCCAATGACTTGGGCAGATAGACCTCTAGATGAGTGAATAAAGCTGCCCATATCTTCTGTTGCAGGGAACTCCAGAACCTGGAAGTTCTCCTAGGGTCTGAGAGAAGAGGAGGTGCAAGTGTTCCCAGTTTGATAAACTTTTTGAGCAAGCGGCCAGGTTGTATGAGAAAATCATTAGGAAATGTAGTATTCAGGAATCAGGGAGAGAAATTGATGAGTGGTATTGTGCAGTGATACAGGCAGGGCAACTACCTTGTCTGAAGTCCTTGCAAGAGGAAGAAGTTAAGCTAGTTTCCAAACCTGAGGAGGCAGACCACAAAACCTGAAGACATAGGAGAATGGGTCCTAGTCTCTGCTTCAAGAAGGATGAGTCTTCCTCTTGCCCCCTAAGTGCCTTTAAAGTCCCTTTCAACCCAAGCTATTCTATTTTGTGATTCTATGGTTCTATGATTCCATGATAACAATGCATTTTTTACCTTACTGTAGTAACTTCGGGAACCTTTTGCCCAATTTGTGTAGTAAACTGGACTTCCATCTGTCCATAAGTATGTATGCTCATGATTTATGTCATTCAGTCCAATCCAGGCATCAGTTGCAGTATTTTTTAAGAGAGACATGAGGAAAGCTGAAGAAAAGATAAATATTGTACATGGAAGGAAAACGTTATAATCTGCTTCTCCATGATCATTTGATGTCTCATTTAGTATCAAAAGATTAGTACTTTATACCTTGATTTTCCTTTTTTGAGATAGTAGCCAGGTTTCCTCCAACAGTAATACAATTGTTCCGTGCAGCATGCCATGTCAGTGTATAATTTTCATCAAGGCCAAATGCTTTGAAACACTGAAAAGTAAGAAGTGTGCCAAAGCTGTAGTTGGATGGTGTTTTAGAGTTTCCAGTGAAAGCATCTCTGTGTGTAACAAGTGAGATAAGCTAAATATTTTAAACCAAAAGGAGATTTAATTGTCCTTTCTAGCTTGCTTTTAGGTTTTTCTGAAAGAGAAGATGCATACTGGAAAACCTCCATATTTTAGCACCCATTTAGAAGAAGAAATATATCAGTCTAAAGTTTTCAGTGGAAATTAAGTTCAAAGTTCCACAGCATTTTGGAGGCTTGACTTTGAGTAAGGAATGCCTAAGACCTCAGACAAGAATTCACACAGGTCAAAAAAGTATCCCAGAAGTGACAGCCAGATAAGCTTAGCAAAGTAAATAAGAATATACAGTTGTTCTGAAGTTGTTTCTCCCACAGTTGCCCACTATCATTGGAAATACTAAATAATAGCAAAAATACATAATGAAGTATTCTCCTTATATGGCACATGATTTCTTTGATAACAGTGGCGTCCCCAATGCAGACTATAATTTCTATTTTAGGACTCTTATTTTTAGGGTCATTAAATATACATGGTCAGAATATATTTTGTGATAAACAAATCACTGCTTCAACTTAAATACTGAACCAAGGAAGTTTTCTATTCTTTTTAAAAAGCAGTATACTGACTTTTCATACTGCACCTTATTATCAAAGAGGAGCCAGTCTTCTGGACACCCACCATTGGGTGGTGGTACTGTGGGAGCAGTACTAGGACGAACAGTACTGTTAAGCCTTTCACAGATGAAAAGCTCAACACTGCCACAGTTGAGGTCATTCCATGTACCTTAAAGTAAATCAGAATAAAAGACAAAACTGAGACTGGAATATAGAGTGACCTTTCCTTTAGTAAATCTATAATAGGAAGTAGAACTGATTACAGTATTTCCCTCCCCATGGAAATAATGACTAATTTTATGTACATTCTCCTTAGAAATATTCAGGTTTACAGCAAAATTCATGATTGCCAAAGGGTCATTTTTAATTAACCTCTCTAAAATCTCATGCAGATCTCTAAGCCACAGACTTGCACATTCAGCCCTTTCAAGTCTGTACCACACCATGAAGGACTGAATATTGTTACAGCACTCACCTGTTTGGGTATACATGACCACACAATTTTCATCATTATTTGCAAAGTTGGGTTCATTTGGGGCCCAGGCAACATAGTTTACAGTAGTTCCATCCACCCACCTGAAATAAGTGATTTGGGAGAATAATAATTTGTAGGGTAGCATTTCTTTGCTAGGGACTTACTAGAGCTTGGTGGTAGTTTTGTTTTTATTTTTCTATATCCTACTTCACAAACATGTGTTCTTCTCTGGTAAAAGGAAAACTTTTCACTTGTAATCATTAAAAAATATCTTCATGTCTAATGTCTAATACTGTTGACTTGAACCAGGTCTCAGATAGTATTTTCAAAGTCATGGCTTTCCTCTGTCTCTGAGCATTAATAACTCAAACAAAATACACTGGTGCAACACTGGGCCTGGCCTTACCTGGAGCACAGATGCAGAAACATGAGGCTAACTTAGTAATTTCCTGGGGCCAAAGCAGTGATATAATGTCTTAAAGGGTAGGAGAGATTCTCAAATTATATACTAGGAACAATTTTGTTAACAAAAGAAATCTATAATATATATTGCTACTGCTTTCAGTTATAAAAAAAAAAAAAAAAAAAAAAAAACTTCCTAGTTCAGTGATTCACAAATTTATTCTCACAAATGCCCTATGAAAAAAAAAGTAAAATGCCTCAGAGTGCTGGAGGGAGCACAGTCAAGGGGGGATTTGCTTTCAGACAGCATGAGCTCCAGGGCCATTCAGTGCTTTTCCAGTTTGTGAAGCTAATCAACAGTACGCGTGTTCCTGCCAGTAGACTACAAATAAGGAATGCAAAAGGATGCCTAACTGCTTTCACTTGCAAATCTTCCTGAGTCAAACAGGAAAAAAAAATAACATAGAGTAAACTGGGAGGAATGTCTTAAAGACATGAGACAAAATGAATCAGCAATGTGCATGTACAGCCCAAAAAGCCAAGTGTATCCTGGGCTGCATCAAAAGGAGCATGGCCAGTGGGTCAAGAGAGATGATTGTCTTCAACCACTCTTCTCTTGTGAGGCCCCATCTGGAGTACAGCATCCAGACCTGGCTCCCCAGAACAAGGACACAGACCTGTTGGAATGAGTCCAGAGAAAGGCCATGAGGATGCTCAGAGGGCTGGAGCAGATGTCTTATGAAGACAGACAGAGGGAGCTGGTGTTGTTCAGCCTGGAGAAGGCTCCTGCGAGACCTCATTGTGGCCTTTCAGTACTTAAAAGGGGCCTACAGGAAAGCTGGAGAGGGGCTATCAGAGATTATAGTGATAGGAAAAGGGCAGATGGCTTTAAAGTAGATTTAGATTAGACATTAAGAAGAAATTCCTTACTGTGAGAGTGGTGGAACAGGAACAGGTTGGTCAGAGAAACTGTTGATACTCCAAGCTTGGAAAAGTTCATGGTCAGGTTGGATAGGGCTTTGGGCAAACTGATGTAGTGGAAGTTGTCTCTTCCCATAGCAGGGGGTTGGAACTAGACAGTCTTTAAAGTCCCTTCCAACCCAAACTATGGGTTGGAAATGATATTTCTATTATTCTGAGGTATTCTATGATTCCATGATTTTACGATTCTATGATTTCTGATAAAGTTGGACCATTATCCAGAAAAAAGAAGGATTAAACTAGAGGGGCAGTAAAGACAAACAATAAAGTTTTTTTCTTTGGGCAGGGGAGGAGGGCGCAGAAGCTCCAAGAAATCAGACTGTCTTAGCTCCACAGAGATGAGTGTCTGTGGTTTGTGAACAAGAAAGACATCCTGAGAATTCAGAAGTTAAAATGAGGCAGAGATTCATCTGAGCAACTTTGAAATCCCCGAAGAAGGCACTAGAAAAGGGCAGAAGAGAAAGGCAGAGGAAGGTTTTGATCATTTGAATATTTAATACTTTCTTAAAGTACCACCTGGAATATCTCTAGAGACCTCAATCTTATCTATCTTATCTTCTCTAGCATTTAACGAGGAAAGTGAGTGCATGGTTAACTCAGAGTAGTCTGACTGTGGGCAAACATGACTTCCCAAAACAAAAAACAGGGCCTAGAACTAGAAGAAGAGAAAATAGATAATGAAAATATCATAGGAGAAATGCTACCCTGAAAATGAGAATCATATTTTAAGATTTTATGTCAAAATATGGCTATAGGCAAACTCTGTTCACCTTTAAGCCTCAGTAGCCTCCTAGAAACAGCCTTGGCAAATATTCGCACATCATATATGAGTCTTAAATACTTAATGTTTTCACTTACCGGAACGTCTTGTCAAGGCTCACAGTTAAGCCAATAAAAAAATTATTTCCTTGATCTTTATAAAAAGTCTAAAACATACACACAAAAAAAGAAGTATCAATGAGATGTAATCAAATAGATTTCAGATAAAATGAGCAAGCACTTAGAAACACCTCATTTACATTTATGCAGTTAGATGACAAGCAGTGTACAGGGAGTTGCTAGGATTATGTGCCCAAACTTCAAAATGCAAAATTATCATTCAATTATTAAAAAAAAAAAAAAAAAAAAAAAAAAAAAACAAAATGGGATGAAAAAAAAATTTGGGAAAATGCTGTGTTAAGATTAAAAACAAAACAAAATTAAAAATGTCTTAAGAGGATATAATATAAAATAAAACCATATTTTTAGGAAAACCATAGTGGAAAATTGCTGAAAGGCTGCAAGTAAATAACGGAGTTTACTGTTTAATCACATGGAAGAAAGGGAGGAATCATACTTGTTTTTAATAGTATAGAAACTATTTATAGAAAACTAGAATCACCAAGTTATTCACTTCCTATTGGAAAGCAGCCTGGTTCAAACTATTTCTTGAAAATTTAATCTATTTTGACAAAGAGAGGGATTTCTTTTCCCCTTGTTTCTAAATTCTGTGAAGAGAACGAGATGGAAAACAAAATACACACTCAGTAACTAACTTGTAACTGAACAGAAAAAAAATGTTGAAAGTTGCACTCTGGCAATGGTCTTGTAAAGAAACGGAAGACTTTTCTACACATAGCAATTATTTATTAGAATAATGATTATGTCAAAGTTTCTAGGTGGTTAAACTTATGAAAGGTAACATTAATTTTTTATTATGCAGACTACTTTCTGATATGTCTGAAGCCAGCTGAAAAAGAGGCCTCAGTAGAGGATAAAACTTGATTTTTTAAAGTGATTTTCTTACATATTTCCAAAGAAACGTTCTTTCACTTTCACTGTCGATAACGGCAAGATCACCACCATTTTTCTTGCAGTAGTCTCTTGCTTTTTCCATAGGCATCGCTTCCTTGCTAAAGTAATATTCCTTATGATTATATATTATCCAGTCATCTTCACTAACAATATATTCATAATCTGCAATTTGAAACATTAAGTAGAGTGTTCATAATAGACATTAACACCATTGCATGAAAATTTCTTCACATACTGAAAGTACAAGACTTACCAAATGTGGATGTAGGTTCTGGTTTCAGTGATGCTCCTGCAAGGTAAATCAATATCTGAGTATATCAGAAATATCTCAATCAAATATGTTTATGCCATTGTTTTTTAATCATTTACCATTGCATTTTAATTTCCAGTGATAAAATGAAACCTAGAAGTTACTCGTAAGATTTTTTTTGTCACAAAATTGCTAGGAATATCTGAAAGAAGGTGTTACACTCAGCAAACTACTATGTTAGAGCTTACATAAACTATGGACTATGGATTTATGCTACTTGATTTCATTTCCTCAGCATGCTGCATGTACATGCTAAACTCACACATGTATCTCATCGATGAATTCATAATTTTCAACTGCTTTTATTTAAATTGAAATTCATGTAGCGTTTCATGGAACAGCTGGCTCTAATACATGTGATGCGATCTACCTAGAGAGGATGTTCTAAACTCTTTCTAAATACCATTTTTAGAAAAAAAAAGGTCTTCAACTTACCTTTCTTTATTTGACAAACATAGTCTTGCATATGTTCACAAAATATATCATTCCATTTCATATCATTATAGCCATAAAACACTCCACATTTTTCATTTCCATCATAATTGTTTGGTTCTCCATTTGCCCATTTTTGAAAGTTTACCTATAGTGAAAACACAGCGTTTTCAGGGTTTTCTACTGAAGCAAAACATTCTTTCAACTTGTTAAAGAAGAAAAGATTTCATTTGAATTCATGGTCCACATTATCTGTTTGTTCCAAACTCCGGAAGTAGGACATGACCACAAGACCATTGTATAGCATAGTGATTCTTCTCTGTACCTATTGGCCAACACTAGGAAGCCAAAAAACTGTTCTCCTCCATTATATGTGTAGAGATTAAACTGTTCTGTCAAGCTCTAGAAAGTAGAATCTAAGAACTTTCCTCAGATCCTCTCCTCCTGCCCTGATGTTGCACAGACATCCGAAGCTGCCATTATATGGCCTTGGGCCTTGCAGACATTGAGCAACTTAAGAGGGTGAAGGCAAAAAAGCTTATCTTGACCAAACAAACACAATTATTTCCACAGTAAATGACAAATGGAAATACAGAGATTGGTACAATCAGAATGGCTTAAACCAAGAGAGAAAATAGAGATTCCATTATCTTTGGTGTTATTTCATTGCTATAACTGTCATACTACTCTGTATGATTGTGAACTATCAAAAGATAAAAACTAATTCCTAAATCAGACTTGGGAAATCGACTTAAAGTCACTTGTGTTTTGTACATGCTTGACAAGCCATACGTGTAGTATAAGAAGAGGAGTAGGAACAAGAAATTTTTACTCACTGGTGAACCATCACACCAGGTAAATCCTCCATCAGAGTCCAAGGCATTTAAACCCATCCAGTAAGATAAGTGACGATAGTCTTTATTTCTAAATGATTATGTGCAAATATAGACAATAAGAGTGTGAAATAGAGATGGAGAATATATATCGTATGAAAGTTTTGTCACTTGAATTATCACTTGAGGAATTCACGTAAAGTTATCCCCCCATTTTCACGTGGAGAAAAACATTTGACAGGAATCAGGGAAACAGAACTGCACAGGAATGATCACAGATATCACATTATCAAAATTACTGAATTAAATGAAAATTTTAAGGTCTTGGTCCTACAGAGAAACTTATGCATTCAAACCCAGACTAGCCAATACTCATTTGCTTCAGTTAAACATTTATTTAAACACATCAGTAGGTCAGTCTTTCTTAGTCTCCAATTTTTCCCCTTAACTAAAGAAGGAAAATTACATTTCACAGCATAAAATATTCCTTCAATTTTTTGATTATTTCATCTGCTGGTCAACTACAACAGGCTTCTCTTTTTCAACTAAACTGAGCTGAAACCAATTTTTATGACCCTTCTTTCATTTTTGCATGTATTCAAGCTATTCTCACACATAGATGAATCTACCCAAAGGCTTGCCAAAAAGCACATTTGCTCACTTCTTTCCACCTCTTTACCTCAGTTTCTACCTGTTTACATTTTGCAGAGATGCACATTGTCTTTCCAAAAAAGAAATTGACCACTGGAAATTCCTCATGTCGTGCAAAATGTTCATTTTTAAAATGCTTTCTTTCCTATATTTACACAACGTATTTTGCAGATACTTACAAACTAGATATTAGTTTTTGCTCTTCTTCACTGTGGACACATGCCAGATCTCCTCCAATAGCTCTGCAAAAATCTCTTGCACCAAACCACGTTTGCATTTTCTCCCTTCCTCTCTGAAAAATCTGTGAGAAGTGGACAGTTAAATACAGTCTCAGATATTAGAGTAATTTAGAGTCAGCATTCTGAGCCTCTGTTTTCTTGCCTCTAGTTTAATCATTGGACATTTAGTTGTGTCACCTTGCTTGTGTGGTCACCTAGCAAACTTGATTATTTCAGCCTTGCTTTTGGCATCATCTCAGAATCCTGGTAGCTCCAACCTTCAAATCCAGCAGCACACAGCATTTTCCAACACCTCAGGATGCTCCACCCAGGATATGGTTAGAGATGCGTAAACACAAATGACCCATTATGTAAGCAGGATAAAATCCATCCTCCATGCATACATGAAGCATATTCTTACTTGAAATGACAAGTGTTTGTTTTCACTTGTTAAACACCTACTTTGAAACAGAAGCTGCTCTGAGGAATGGATTGCCATTCTTCTGGGCAGGACGGGAGTGGAGGAGTCGTCAGAGGGGGTGGTGGGGTCGCTCCCTCCACCAGCTGCTTGCACAGAAACAGGTTTTTTTCTTCACAATTGAGAATATCCCATAATCCAGCTGAAGTTCCTGTTCTCATGGCCACACAGCCTGGCTCCCTTCCTTCATGAAAGACAAAATTTTAACACCTTATTGATATGTAGCTACATCTTCTCAAAACATATATCCTCTACTAAAAGCTACCTGTCCCCACTGTGTTTGAATGTTCAAGTAGTTAAAATAAGTTATAAAAAAACTCATTTTATATTATACTGATGATATATTATATCACCAAAATATAAAAGCCAGCAGAGAACCAAGAATGAATGACAGCAGCAGCCACATGCAGTCCCAAGTGGCCACCTGGAAAGAGCTACTGCAGCTTCAGTATAAACAGAAGTTGCATGATTGTTCCTGCACATTTACGTCAGAACTGTTTTAAAACCACCCTGTAGTTTCTAAACCATGACTTCCTGGTTCCCCAGAGCAGAAACTCTGAACTCCTGGTTCCTACCTGGCATTCCCATGTTCCAGTGAGTGAAGATGACCGGGTCCCCACCAGTCCACTTGAACGTCCCCTGCTCCTCCACGTCTGAGAGTCCAATCCAGAAATATTCCACTGGCTTGAATCCAATTATAGAAGTTAAAAAAGCCTGTTCATATCTGTGAAGAATAAGTACTAAAGTAATATATCAAGCTTTATTGCAATCTGCCTATTTCTTCAAATAGTTCACTGTAGTAAACCTGGTAAATTTAAGATGATTTGTTAATTACGTGGGGAAAAATAAGCATAGATTGAAACAAGGATCATGGTCTTAAGATCTCATCGTAATACAAGTTGTTTACCTTACAATTAGGTAATGTAAATCATGCTTATAATTTAAAGTGATTCTATTCTCCCTTTGTGCTACACAATGAGCAATATAAGCCAATACTTGAATTAATGCATTTATTTAAATCAGTGATACAGTGACTTACTATGCTTTAAAATAAGTTTTAGATCTTTAAATACTTTTAGTCTAGGATAAAATAATTATTCTAAAAAAGAATACATTTCCAGATCTTCCTATTATGAGGAAAAGGCTAAAAACTCAAATCCAGAAGAAATAAATAGTTTCGTATTTATCTGTTTAGTTCATTTCAGTGAGTTTCAAAACAGTCTGATGATTTGGGACTGCTGGGGGGGCAGAATCAAATCTTTACTACCAGGGACAACAAGAGTGCTGGTGAGTAGCAGCCATAGCTTGAATGTTAATATTGATGACATAGCACTGCCTGTTTTACTTTGTTATACTTAGTTTTAACATGTATCTTACACCAAAGAAGTAGTATCACATTACACACTATTAATAACTTCAGAGTAGGAAGAGTTGAATTTTTGGCTTGGTTGCACATCTGGAAGGACAAGATTACACTGCCATACCTGTCTGTCACAGTAGCCAGGTGAGCTTTATTTTCTTCACAGATAAGTTTTGCTTCTGAAAATGTTGCTGGTAGCTGCCCTATGGAGTAGCAGTAAAAGCCATGCTTCATCCAGCCCTGCAAATGCAAACAACAGATACACAAGGGGAACTGCCAGATTGCCCAGCATAGAGCTCTTCTAAAAGCCACATTAACACCACATCCCACACCAAAATCAACCTCAGAAGCCATGAAAAGGAATTTAGTATAATCAAACATAGCTTTGCAGCCACAACACTGCTTCTCGCCCCTTGACAGGTGCCTTTGTCAGTAATGAACCATGGCTCTGACTTGGAACTGGAAAGCAAGCTGACAGCCACAGCTCAACAAATTGGGTAATGCCAGCTCTGCTTTTGTGTTATTAATATATAACATTATGCTCATACACTCAGATGACATTAGCAAAGAAGTGCTGGAGAAATTAAAAATAAAATATGGAAAACATTTTTTTTTTGTTTGTTTCTCCATAGTATTATGTTATGTCATTTTAAATAGAGCATAAAACAGCATATAATTTTTATGTGCAGCTGTTGCAAGAGGCTGTGCTGCAGTCGCACTGTAAAACGGCAGGCTCAGATATTTCTGCCTCCTGTGATGGGTGGGTTGAACCTAGATGGGTCTGTGCAATCTGTGGGTTCCAGCTCAAAAGCAACGAGATGCTCTGCAGGGAGAGGCTGTTGGGGCAAAGGGAATAGCTCTGCACCAAGAGAAAGCACTGTGAAGTGCATGTGTAAGTGAGGAAAAGAGAAGACATTTTGAGTTTATTAGTCTAAGAAGTATCAGCACAGACAAAGAAACAGTTTTCTAGGAGTCCACAAATTGCAATAATTGACTTCTATGCCACTTACCGTCATGGAAGTGAAAGTGGGATGCAGTGACCTTTCACTGCTTTTGTTTCACACTTACTTTCTGGCAACCTGGGTAAGTAACTTCAGCTTCCCCTGATTCCTCTGCCAAGGGTTTTCTTTTACAGATGTAACCAAGTTTTGTTTCACAAGCACTGTCAGTCCAGAACCCAGCCTGAGCAAGGCAAGAAGAAACCACAAAGAGAAGTGAAATCTAGAGAAAATCCAGGTTCTATAGGAATATTTACTATTCTCAGAGAGACCACTTCTCTCTTCATATGGTGTGAGTTGTTTCAGCATTTCCATGCCTGGATTCTTTCTCCAAATCTCCCAGACAGGGAACACAACAAACTGAGGGCCACATTTCCTCAGAAGTGTGAGAATTAGGGAGGCGTGTATTAAAGTTTCAGTGGCTGATGAGAAAAGTAACAAAACATCTTCTCTTTCATCTTATTCTCAGCACTGCAGTATTTATTCATGCTCATGTATACAATAGTATGCTCATACACCCAGATGACATCAGCAAGGAAGTGCTGGAGAAAAAAAAAAAAACAAAAACATATGGAAAACATACTGTTTCCCTAGTATAATAATTCATCATTTTAAACTGAGTGTAAAACAGAACAAAGTTGGGTTTTTTTTTTTGTACCTAATTCTTTGTGCTTCCAGCAATGAGCTTCCAGAGCAACTGTAATAAAAGTATGTTTACATACCTTTCTGATGTTTTACAGGAAGGATAAAGAAAGTCCCTGTTCCAATAACTAGACTATGCAACTATGATTGGCTAGGTCAAAGGCAGGTGAAGGGTCACTTCAGCCAATTTCAGATGGGAGATTTGTTGCAACTGTTATAAAGTAGATCAACTCTCAGCAGAGTGCGTCGCTTCTGATGCTCCATCTTACGTCTCCCTAAACCTGGTCTCCAGCCACTCACCATACTAAGATATTCTGAAGCAAACCAAGTTCCTAAAACTCTTTAAAAGCCTTTTTTTTTTTCTTTTATTTTTTTCCCTGTATAGGGGAGGTATAAAGGGCAAAAGAAAGTTAGGGAGGGATTTTTACCTCTCCATTCATAACAATGCAGTCTGCCTTATTAGGTGTGTGGATCGGCTGTCTTTGATGCCACTTGGTGTATGTCACAGGTGTCCCATCACTCCATTCAAAATACATCTGAAACCTGAAGTCACTTAAACCAATCCACAGCTCATCATCTGGCTCTGGAAAAACAAAGTTAATGATAGGCATGGTCTTAAAATTGAGATACAATGTCTAATATCCACAATTACTGAACAAGGAGTTTCAAAAAGTAAACAAATTAACAGGTAAGCTTATGGTTATAATGATTACATGAGTAACAGCAAGAGAGTATAGCTCCAGACAAAGAAATTTCTTGTGGGAATACTCACTATACCCAAGTTGAGACACTATAAAACTGTACTCCTCAACATTATGAATACTTGTCAGGTCTCCATCTTCTTTTCTACATGATGATTGGGCTTGTTTCCATATTTTGGGTGTTCTGTAAATTCTATAGCAGTGCCCTGCATAGGCTACCCATTCCCTGGGGCACTTAACAGGCTTCATGTCTCCTAAAAAAAAAATATTTCAAACAATTAGTGAGCGGTTCTGCTGAGTGTTCTCTGCTAATCACAAAGAAAATTACTTGTACTGCAAACTCTGAGATACTGGAGTATAGACTGGTAGAAAAGACAAAAAAGGGTGGGAGTATCATAAAGAATGCAAAACAGATATCTGCATCAGAACAATATTGTTCCAGAAGCTACCCAAATAGCTCTTTTAGAGGATGAAATAAATACTCATCAATTTGGTATGAAAGCTTGAAGGGCAATACTTTATATCAAATCCCCATCCGTGAGGCTTTGGATACAGCCACAGGGCCTCTTGTCCTACACAGGAACTCTGTCTTGGTGAATTTTGGAGAATTTCTGTTTTTTTTTTTAGGAAACACCAGGTGATTGCCAGTCACTTTGAGCTCCTGCACTGCTCATATTATGCACTGGAAGGCCCAGACATATTTATGTACAAGCTTGCATTCCCCTGGTCAACATCCAAGCATGGGTCTGGAGGTAAGCATGGGTCAGAAACCATCCCCAGTAGGCTACCTGGATGCAGCCTTAGTATTTAAGGTGTGCCATTAAACCCTCAATCCAGTGAACAATGTTATAGACTATCATGTGTGTTGCTGGGGGAGTTACAGCAGAGCTAAAGGCATGCTGAGAATTCCCAAGCACTAAACATTTTCTTCCTATAGAAAAGACTACATTGCCTCCAGTGAAAAGAGAACTCCAGTGGGAAAAAGTGCCAGCCCCAAGTTCTAGTATTTTCTTTTCAGAACAGGGTAGAAAATGTCAGAGAGAGTGGGGGGAGCATGAGCTCTAGCTCACATCTTTTTTCAAGACTCATCATACCTGAGGGAACAATGAAGGAGTCATCCACAATGGAAGAGTTTCTCTTTTGGCAGATATATCCCAGCTTTTGATTACATGCCACATTTTCCCATTTGCCATTCCTGCCTTGGAAGATCCCACACATTTTTATAAGCTCCACAGAGGGATTTCCTTCAGGAAAGAAGCACAACATACAGAGAATCACTCTGTTAACACTGAATATTTTCATCTCACCACAGGAGGGAATGCACAGCCACATGGCCTTAGTTCCTGATTCTTCAGAATGAGAATTCCCAGGAGCAGTGATGAAGAGACGCCAGTGAGCCCACTGGGAGAGCCCGCATTTCAAATATGAGGATTTCCCCCCTCCCATGCACAATTCAAGGAGAAAATGAGGGTGTCTGAAATACTGCAGCACACAGAAAACACTTCATAAAAATTCAGCTAAGGCACAACTCCCTGTGGGTTAGTATTATTGCAAAACACTCAATATCTTTTGCTGTCAAAAAATGGATGTGAAATTTGTATTGAATTCCACATAAGCGCTCACCCCTTGTATTTTCTTGTCATCAGAACTGTTATTATGAAATTATATTGACTTCAGCAACATACACTATGGTGAATTAAATCTTGAAAAATATAGTGGAGACTTATTAAGAGTTTATCAATAGACATCATAAGCAATACATAAGGAGAGCAACTGAAACAAAATTACACAGCGTTTCTCTTTTGGTGTTTTTTTTTTCCTCTTTCATAATTCTCTATATACCACTTTTCATGAGGTTTTCTTTTGGTTTGAATAATATGCCTGATGAGAAAATCGTAGATGGAAATCAAACTCTGAGTGAGGTGCAAATGCATGTTTTTAATGGTTTTCTTAGATGAGCTATCTGCTTTTCCTGGGAAATTCAGAAATAACAATGAGCCATCTATGATGCGATCCCACTATCGCAATACCCTACCTTTATCATAAGCACTTGTAACCAGTGAAAATTCTGTGAAACAAAAGGAATCAGGTAACACGACTTCGGGGAAGAGAACAGAATTTTGGTCCAAATATTGACCATCATTTCTGAAAAATGCACTCACCTGGAGCCCAATTCAGATATCTGAGAGGACTACCCTCAGTCCATTCCCAGCTGCTATCAAGTCGTCTCACAAGACCAGTCCAGAGCTTGGCATTGAATCCCAGATCACTAGTGAGTCCTACATGTGCAAAATAATAATAAATAAATAAATAAAATAAAATAATTAAATGCATCTGGTAAGTTGTTAAAGAAAACTTGAAATAAATTTTAAACTGGACAATGAAAAAAAAAAGTCATAGATATCTTTTTATGTTTTCTATATGAGTTACATTTTTTTTTCACAGTATTTTAAGAATTTTTTTTTGTCAGAAAGTGATGGTTTTTTTTTAAGAATGGCACTGGGACTTATTTTCAAACTGTGAATGTAAGTATCCATTTTAAAGCTCATTTCATGTACATTCATTTACTTGTTTGTATGTAATTTTTTGCTTTACCTAACAAAAACATTTCTTCATGAGGGTTTGTGACACTTAACAATTCTGCATTCTGCTGCTGGCAGCTTCTTCTTGCTTGATGCCATGTCAAAAGTGAGTTTGCGTTTATCTGATAATGGGTTTCAGTCAAAGGATTTCTTTTCCAAAAGTCTTTGTGGAGAGTGTCTATAAAATATGAAAAGCACAACTTGATAAGATAATCACAACTGTTAATGTAAAAAGTGAAGTATTTGGTGAAGACTAAAACCAGTGTAGTGTATGGTTTGGTAGGTTTTGCCTTCAATATGCTTTGTGCTTTCAATACGAATAACACATTTATAATGTAAAGAGTTACTTCTTACAAGTCTCATTTTTTTCTACATTCACTTTTCTTCTTTTCTTTTCCCTTTATATCTGATCTACTTCTCTCACAGTTCAGTCCACATTAACCTCCTTTTCCCCATGCAGAAAATCTTGGTCTCTCCATCCATTCTATTTACTTTGGAACCCTTGTTGGTCTATTCATTACCTGTCTCAAAATGCCTCAAAAGTACTTTGTTCTGACTTTTTCCATCAGTTCCACACAACATCCTCACCATATATTTCATAGATACCAGTCTCCTTATCGCCAATGCAGAAACTGAATGAAGAGCAGAGGCCCCGTATCAAGTTGCGTAGCTTACCAGTGAATTAGGTTACCCAGAATCCAGTTTGCTGTCCAGTACTACTTTCACATCCTGAGGAGATTTTAACTGTGAGAGGAGGTGACATTTAACTTAACGTCTTTCCTGAAATATTTATAAATAAATTACCTTTTGATGGACAATTTCCAAAACGTTGGTCTTTATCAAAATCTGAAGTAGTTGCACACCAGAGAGAGCTTGCATCAGTCTGACGGATGCAGTCAGCAAACCATTTACCATTGAACTTGAAAGGGAACACACAAGGTGCACCAAAATTATTTCCTCCTATTGTATACATATCTATGGAGAGAAACAGTTTAATAGCAGTCACTTGGTATCCAATACTAATCACAGGGTTTGTTTACAGGCATCTCTCTGTGGATGTTTCTAATTAACACTCTTAAACAGCCTTGATTTAGCCCTCAGAAAAAAAAAATCTGTCAGATTTATTACTTGTCATGTGTGGACTATTATTTCATGACTCAGCTTCTCCTATTGCACAAATTTGTCTCCTCAGATGATGTTTAGGATCTTTTTTTCTTTTCTCTGTATGGTTGGAGAAGCTTGGAAAGGAACTGTCAGAGTATTTTTATTAGTCCACATGAGAGAATGTTATATCTTAAATTTTTAACGGTTGGAAAGCAACTATCCAATGTCTACACAGTCTAGTTTGTCTGTATCTGAACAAAATAATGATAAAATTCATTCCGGGTAGAACTGTTTCTTGCTATTTAACCTCTCACCTTACTAGAGTTACAGTAGAAAGGACATTGAACACTTGGGACTGAATGCTAGGTCTGTGTAACCCAAGCAGGATAATAAAGCAGGAAAAGGAGATCCAGCTCTCCAGTGTTGAAATCTCCAGCATTCCTACCTAAGTGCAAGATGTTACTGCATTCTAAAGCATTAAAGTCCTGTCTTTTATTTTTGCCTTCTTATGCTTTTTCTTCTTTCTGGACCTGAGAAACACTGGATAAACACTTTTAGCAGTGAATCAAAACAACGTTATATAGAAATTAACTTACAAAGACAGCACCTGGTCAAATCAAGTAAGAACAACATTTTAATATAATGGAATTCACCACTTCTCCCAGAAATGGATCAAGTTGATTTTGAAACAGTCACAGATTCCATCCACGCCATCTCCCTCCATTGTTGCTGTAGAAAGAGAATTCCCATTCTCCTTTTTTAGTTCATCATGAGCCTTTTATTCTTTCATTTGAGAGAATCACACTTTTTGAAATGGGCAGAAAAGTATGCAGTCATGTTAGAGTAGGTCCAGAGGAGGGCCACAAAGATGCTGAGAGGGCTGGAGCACCTCCCCTATGAGGAAAGGTTGAGGAAGCTGGGCTTGTTCAGACTGGATAGGAGAAAGCTCTGAGGGGACTTTCCAATATTTAAATGGGGCTTATAAAAAAAGACAGAGACTTTCAACATGGTCTAAGAGTGACATAGGAAAAGAAGATTTAAACTAAAAGAGGAGAGATCAGATTAGATATTAGGAGGAAATCCCTTGCTCGGAGGGTGGTGAGGCAATGGATCAGGTTGCCCAGAGAAGTTGGGATCCCTGGAGGTGCAAGAACAGGCTTTGAGAAATCTGGCCTAGTGGGTGGCAGGCAGTAGGAACAGAATGGTCCTTAATGGCACTTTCAACCTATGCTAGTCCGTGATTCTATGATTCTATGCTATTTGTGTTGCGTTGCTAAGCCACTTTCAGTGAACTGTATTACTGATATCACTATTACAAGGACTGCTACTTGACAAGCAGGCAGTTGAATCCATTTAAATAGGGGCAGTTAATTTACCAATAAATATAGAAATTAATTCTCAATACTTACCCTCATAGGGCCTGGAGCATATGCTGCCTGCAGTTCCATGGATTCTCCATCGGCTCCCTTTGCCTGATTCTTTGGACAACCTGATTTTCTTTCCCTTCCCTTTTCCATAGTTGAGAAACAAATCCTTGCCTTGGATTGAAAGTGCTTCACCTTTACATTCCCACTTCTGAAGCTCATTTGTTCTGTTGCAGGTTTCCAACGTGATGGCAGCCTCATCATCCTTGGTGAGAACTCCTAAGCACAGCTTCATCCCCATGCTCAGCAGCTGTGTGGCCGAGATCCATCTGAACCTCTGCAACTCATTTTTCACATTGCACATGGCAGTTATGACTGAGCTGCTGTTTTGAGCTTGGGCACAGAGCTTGCTATCTTCATTATAAATTAAAAATATTCCACTATCTACAAAGCAAAATCAGAATGCAAATTTTTGAGGAGAGCTGCCATAGGAGATAAATCAGTTTCTTGCTATACGACAGTTTGCTACAACAAAAAATAGACATTCAGAGTTGATCAAGAAAGAAATCCAGAGAGTTTCATCAACACTATGAAAAGCATTCATCACAATATTTTTAAGATACATACAGAATAGAATTTTCTTCTTAAAGCATGCTGTTCTCAAAGTGCCATTCAAGAATGAGATTAGATTTAATGACTTAAGTGATTAATATGATGACTTAATGATTTAATACGAGATTTAATGACTTACACAAACTTTCACCACCACACAGCATATTAAACAAGTTTTAATTTTGTGAGTAAAAGGCCTGCTGCATTAGAGGCATGAAAAAAGGTTTCCATACTCAACATTCAACCATTTTTACATCTGGCCCAGAATAACATTGTGTTTTGCAACTCAATAAACAAGTGCAGCACTTTACAATTTTAGCTAATAATATCTAGAATTTTTGGCAACCATACAAAAAGTCATTTCTTCACTGAGTCAGAGTTCAGGTTGTGCTTTTCTCAGGAGGAAAACCACAAATTGCAACATCATCACTTCAGTTGTGAGCACTGGATAACTGTCCTCAGTGCCATTAATAGCTACACTTGTAAATAGAAATGTGAAACATTGCATGACACTCCGAAGAGCTTTGTTTCTGACGACCAATTGCAAAAAATAAGTGGGCAGAATTTCAGCCTGCTCCAAATCTGGAATATTTTTGCTGCTGGCTTTGTATCCTTCAACTCTCCTCAACTGACAGCAATATGACCCAGCTTGCTCTGCTGTGCCATTGAGCTTTCCTGCCACCCCAGCTTTCTTACCAGGAGAGAAATAGGTGTGGTTCATAACCCCACATCCCAGGACACTGGGAAGCAGTCAACTGCTGTGTTGACATTCCCGTAAAAAGTTAAAGATCTGAACAAGCAGATGGTATTCACCCTGGCACAGCTCTGCGGCTGCAGAGGTGCTTCATGCTAGCCAGCTAAGCCTTGCCCAAAAACTTGCAGAGAAGAAACTTACACGTGGTGGATTAGATCAAGGTCACAGGCAGCAGCTTTTAAGGCCCTTTCTAAAGCTGCCAGCCAGGAAATAGGATTCCAGTAAACAACAGTCTATGTGCAACAGCCACATGAGCTGAATAGGAAACAGCACAGACATCAGCCAGTGGTTCCAAGCATGCTGAGAGAACATTGCCCTATGCACCTGAGCTGATTTGCCCCCCAGTGGAGTACTTTCAGGTCAGCTACATCCACACTCAGCTGGCTGCTTTTCAGGAATCAGCACTGCCTTATTCACGCCTGTTGTTTTTTGTTTGTTTGTTTTACTCATTCACATCCTTGAATACTGGGTTATGAAAACAATGTCTAACATCACCAGATTTAAGAGTTGGAAGAAACTATTCCAAATTACATGCTGGGCTGCAAATAGATTTAAACTTAATCTTGATGAGGAAGGATGACAGAAAAGCAGGGAGAAAGATCACTTTCAAAACTCTGAACTCAGCAGAGGACAAAGACTTACCAGACGCTTGAAGATGCGTACAAAAGGAAAAGAGAAAAATCACAAGAAGGTAAACAGCCATTGCCAGATGTTTTGCTCCTTTCTCCTCTGCAGCTCTAACTCCTGCTGAAGAACAAATTGTGTCTTGCAAGAAAACCCTTCTGCATCGATCCAGGTTAACAAGTCCTTTTAGGTTTTAAGACTCAACTGATACAGGGAAGTTCTGGTCTGCAAATGAGGAACCAAATCACGTCACATATGTAATTTTGAAATAATACCTCAATGAATAAGCTTTACTTTTTAAGCTATTTTCAGTACTGAATGCAAGAGTTTTCTGTGGATATGTTAGTTCTAAGAGGCCACATTTTAGTGAAGATGCTTGGACACGTGTCTTACAACTCAGGATCATTATTTTTAGGGTGAAGTTGACACAAATATTTCTCTAATGGAAATAAAGAAAGTAAAAAAGAAGAATAAGATTGGTCTGATCCAATAAACAGAATGTAATATGGTACCATGAAAAACGGCTGGGAAAACCAGGCAAATCAGATAACCGTGATCCTAGAATTAGAGAAAAAAAATTGCATTTCAGCTTTTCCATAAGAAGAGAAAAGCTGCAGAAGAAGAATCTGTTCTCTTCAGGAGGCACCTATCCCCTTCTTTTGTTCTCTACTAGAACACACAGAAGCAGTGCACCCAAACTGACAGCAACAACTGATGAAATTCTGAAAAGAAATGATACAAGTAAGGGAAAAATATAACCTGCCACCAGAAAATGATAGATTTTCAATTATCAGAAAAGAGGGAAACTAAACTGATAAGGAATACTGCCACATTTTTCATCCATCTGGTCTGTGAAAGTTTCCACATCCTAAAGTACACTCTGTTCAGGCATTCTGACAAAATTCTGCTGTCTACTTTGAGAAAAACCTTCTGCTTTATAGTAGGCAAAATAATTAGAAATACATAGAGGTTGAGGAAGCAGTAACACTCACACCTGTGGCATGTTTACAACACTTTTTGAATTCTCAAACTCTTGAAAATTCTCCATCCCCATATCTTCAGGAAAGGCTGGTTTGGGATAAGTTCCCTGATGTTCTATTTACAGAAAGTACCCCTTAAGGTCCAACAGTACTACGGAAGCTAAAATAAGACTTATCCTGAAAAACTGCTGCTATTGTAGGCAAAGGAAACCCTGGATACCTACATGAAGAGCTGGGACCCTGTTTCTGTTGCTCTGACTCAGATGCAAATGAATAACACTGGGAGATCAAGAATTACAATACTGAGAAAACAATGGGACTAGTGGGCAAGAAAAAGGGACCAAAAAGCAAGAACCAACAGGAGAATGAAGGATTGTTATCAATTAGCTGCTGAGAGAAGCTGAAAAAAGATACTAAGGTCAGTTTCACCACCACGGTTGTCTGAAAAGAGCCTGTCACAGCCAAAAAATTGAGAAAGAAGATCAGAAGACAGCAGAGAGGCACTACGCTCAGAAAAGCAGCACTGAGTTTTGTGTGGAGTCAGCGTTGTTCCTTTGGCAATCTCTGCTCCCAAGCAGGAAGTTACACTGTGCAGATTCACCATCTTCTCTCTGAAGTCAGAGCTCTTCTGCAAAAAAGAGGAAACAGAAACAAAGCGCAAGAAATGTAGCAGGATGCAAAGAGGCAAGGCAAAATTTTACACGCTATCAACAATTACCATCAAGTCATTCTTCAGTTACTACCACAGAAATGAATGGGTGAATCCATGCAGGTTCTACAAGATGTGTCCCTAAAGTTAAACAATTCATTTTCGAAAAGCATTGTTATAAGTATCTAGAAAAATAATTTTAAAAAAGTAAAATAAAATAAAATGTGATCATTTATCCTGCTTGATGTAAAATTTCTACTCAGAATCCTCATATAAAGAGCAAAATCACAAAGCTTTCAATTCGGACAAAGGGTTTTTTTAATGCCCAAACCAAAAATCTTTGTAGAAATGTTCTATGCTAACAAACAAACAGAGGGAACAAGCTTTACATTTCTGTAGATAGGTTCAGAGTGTACTGAAAGAGCAACAAAAAGCACCTGGCATTTTCATGCTATATTTTCAAGATACATCATCTTTATTTTTCATTCATCTCCCTGAAGCACCAGGACGAAATGTAAGAAAGCTCAGCAGAATCAGAGGGTTATGGAAATGAGCTAGTAAGGATCACCTAAAAAGTCTCTTTTGCTTCTCTATCCATCCCTTCTCTTTAACCTTTTTAATCAAGATTTTCTTTGTTTTTGTTTTGTTTTGTTTTTTGCTTTTTTTTTTCTTTTTCTTTTTTTTTTTTTTTTTGGCTTTTTTTTAGTAGCTGGATCTACTCAGGACACAAAATAGGAGAACACAAAAGCAACAAGGGTGCTTAGAAGACAAGACTGCTTCCATAAGAAATAACAGCCTGTAGCAAAGAATGACTGAAAGAAATGATGATATGACAATTGATAAGATGCACTGATTTTATTCATGTATATAGAGCAACATGAACAGTTTACCAAGCCCAGTCTTGGAAACTTTTCTAAGCATTTAGTCACTTGTCAGGAACACGATAGCTTAGCAGCAGGAAAGGAGGACGTGTTGCCAGATCACCAAATAATGTTCAATTAAATTACTGCAATCCAGCTCAGTCCCGGTTAGACTGAAATAACAAGGTATTTCTCTTTCCACATTCTCTTGAGAACTACTCTCCCCAATGTTTCTTGAAGATTTATATGACCAAAGAAATTATGATTTTAAAAACTTTGTGCTCCTGTATTCAGTCTAACAGAAACTATGTGAAAAGCGAGAAAAAAAAAAAAAAAAGGAAATGGAAATGATCACAAGTCCATTTCATCTTACGTTAATTAGATATTGTTTAAAGTAATCAAGTTGTTTTCTCTGCTTTCCATTCAAAAATTGAAAAATTGTCAAATTGTCATTACTATATACATCATACATAGAGTATAAATGTTCATCTTAAGCTAATTAAATGGAACTTAAATGATGTTCTGTGCTATAAATGCCACCGCTTTCATGTTTGCTCTTTCTCATAGGAGATTTGCTCCAATCCCATTGAATTGCAATTGGGAAGACAGTAAAACATGCAGCTTAAACATCATATTTCTCCGAAAATCTTACATGTCTTAGAGTAGAACAGAAACAGCATTACACAGAAGTAGCTACACCTAATGCTGGCTATTAAGTGGCATTTAGCTGAGAATGAGTAAATGAATTCAGAATAAGCAAGGCTCCAGAAGCTGCATTCTCTCCCTGTCAGTTTTTAGCTGTAGAGATGTACCTACAAAGTATGACAGAGAATGAGGAAATGAGACATCTCTTCAATCCTTGTTTTCTTTCCACTAATACATCAGCACACATACAAATGACAAAATGTTGTCCAGAAGAATCATTGGCTGTGAGCTGAGGTCTTTAGGACTGTGAAGGGCCTCAGAACAGGACTAAACTTCTTTTGGATAGAGAATGCACCAATTTGCTTTTGTACAACAGCCAGTGCAATAAGGCTAGGATTCCAATCACAGCCTCTTGGCATTTCACTACCGCTTTCACATGTTTCCTTCTGTTTCAATAATATTATTGAAATATCATGATCTTTAGCATCATTAATCCAAGTTGAACAGGAAGTTTCTAGTTGGTAAACCACACCAGCTGGGACGAAGAACCATTAGAAGTAATAATCTTCAAACAGACAAGTTTGAACCAATGTGTGTTAAAAAAGAGAGTAGCAGAAGAAATATCTGCTATTAATATTAGAAAAGGACAAGGGCAGAAAGAGAAAAGGGACTCCAGGAGAGATTTCCCCATCTTCACTACGTGAATATAAAACCCAGATCATTAAGCCGGCATTTTGGACTCAGTTTTAAGCATGTAATCCATGCATAGATACAGGAAAATACAGTTGTTATTTAATCACAGTTCAGATTAGAATGTCTCCAGGATTGTGTCTTCTATTTAAGTTTATCCTATCTTACATAGGATAAACTTACATAGTCTTACATAGGCAAGACTATACAATGCAAAACCATTTAAAAATCAAAGCTAGCTACTGTTTATTTCACAGAACAAACGTGAAACCACAAAATCAAATATCATACACCTTTATATGTGAATGAGGAATCGCATATGATTTGTGTTTTATAAGATTTGAAAAAATTAGAAATATAAACCCCGCATTTGGAAATTTAAGAATTATGTAAATGGTAACTGATCTAAGCATTTCTGAAAGGAAACAAAGTCAGTACTAATGGATACATTGGTTAAGGCAAAATTTTTCTTGACTTCCAGCAAACACCTCGCAAATCTATGCCACTGATTATGAGAGTATAAAGAAGTAACGTGATTATCAAAACACAATGCTCCTACAAGCCTTCAGAATGCATACTGGTAATGTTCCCCCTCCCCCTCATTAACTGCCCTGATAAGAAGGAAATTTTGCTGTTAACTTTATTGCCTCTACCAGAAAAGTCCACTTGTAGCCAGCAAGAACTCCAGCCAACCAAGCTTTTTCCATTTAAAAGACCTGCCTCCCATTTTTACCTGATCAAATCATAGAAGAGATAAGCAACGAGAACTAAATACTTGTTCTCCACATTGCGTGAAATCACAGGAATTGGAATTTCGCTGTGAAAGGATTTTTTCAGACTCTTGGTTTCAAAGAGGATGTCTAAACACAGGTTTGTTACTTAGCAACTATCACTGTAGTTATGCCACTGGGAATACTTGAGTCCTGGCAGAATTAGAGACGTTTGTTGAACAGCTTGAAGATTCTGTGTATCACTACATGGTCTGAACTGATTTTGGTGCAGAAATTTCAAATCTTAACAGCTTTCTTAAGAGAATCTACCTAAATTCCACTTTCTTTACTGCATCCATTTCTATTGTTCCATTTAATAATTAGCATTATCTTTTTCCTAAGATCATGAGATCTGAAATCTTACACAAGTTATGAAATAAACATGATGCTGTACGTAATATTATGCACACACTGAAACTGGCTAATACAGTATTTGCACTGAGAAAATACGCAACTGTAGTTGCATAATTTTATTAAAACAAGGCACATTACATTACGTATTACATTACATATTACATCAATTTTGTTATACTATAGTGTCGCATGTTCATTCCGTTCTATGTTGGTCACAAGATCCTTTGTGTCTCCAGTTCCATCACTATTAAAATACAAATTGTTCTCAAAGCTGTCATTTGTTGACAAGCGATTCTTTCTTCTTTTGTAGAAGAGATAGCCTGCAAGGCTGCTTCCAGCAAGGATGATGACGACAACAATAACTACAATTCCTGTTTTACCATGGCTTAGAGTAGGGGCCTCCTCATCCTTCGTCATTGCTGAAAACAAATATAAATAATAAATTGATTTTAAAAAGCTAGCTGCATTTCATATCACAAATTTTTATTTTAAAGTTTTGTTCAGATACTCATTGGAGTATATCATTGTCTACTAGGACATAATGTGCTCCTAGGAAATACCCAACTACTTGGAAAAGGTAGGAATATGTAGAAGATCCTACAGAAAATGTAGGATGCATGATATAAAATATGATTTTATTTTTTTTTTTAAATGATCTTCCACTGGATACTTTTTTGTCTACCTAAAAGAAAATAAGCAAGTATCCTTACCCTTTGTAGGCATTTCAGCTGGTGGCATTTCAGCTGATGGCAGTATTTCAGTTGCTGGTATTTTGAAACATTGAAGAAGAATTATGTTATTATTACTTTTTTATTTATTTATTTTATATTAAAATTATGCAATTTGAAGAATCATAGTGAAAATCATATTCAGAAAAATATACAGTAATACAAATCTCACACAAAGCTCTACACATATATCAAAAGTCAAAGCGCAGTGGTCTATAGTGCTATGGTCTCTCATGTATGAATTTACATAAACTAGCAGAATAAATATACCAAATTGAACATCAAAGAACATCAATGAACACTATGGGGGCAGATTCCCACACCAGAGTAAAACCACAAGAAAAACTATACAGCTTCTTTAGGACAGACATGCTCAAACACAATCCTCAGTACAATCATAAATCCTTGTAGTACTCATCATTCTACATATTAATAGGAAATATATTTATTTTGCTAAGAGATGACTTGCCTCCACAGACAATTAAGTCTATTCCTGAACTCCAAAGTGTCTTAGCATGTACTGTATTCAGTTCTGAGCTCTACAGTTCAAGAAAGATAGGAAACTTCTAGAGAGAGAGCACTGAAGAGCTTCTAAGATGATGAGGGTACTGGAGCATCTCCCTTATGAGGAAAGGCTGAGAGACTTCAGCCTGGAGAAGTCTATGAGGGTATCTAATCAATGCTCGTAAATTTGAAGGACAAGCTTCAATAGGATGGGGCTAGGCTCTTTCCAGTGATAGGGCAAGCGGCAATGGGTACAAACTGGAACACAGCAAGTTCCACGAGGAAAAAGTTCTTTACTTGAGAGTGACAGAGCACTGGAGTAGACTACCTGGAGAGTTTGTGGAGTTGCCTTCTCTGGAGATATTCAAGACCTGCCTGGACACTTTCCTGTGCAACCTCCTGTAGGAACCTGCCTTAGGCAGGAAGTTGTACTAGACAATCTTCAGAGACGCTCCCAATCCCTACAATTCTGATTCTCTGACATCTTATAGTGAAATGCCATGAATATAATATTCCTAACCAAGTCCAATCCACTAGCACCTGTAGAACTGATGAACTGTTGTTTAAACTACCTACTTATTTACAAAACTATAAGTTAGATTATTCATGCAATAGATCAGCTCCAAAATTTCAAGTTACTAAGATAATTTCTACTTTAGCAAGTGGAACAGGATATAGCATCTATTTTACAGGAAAATTTCAGTCAGTTTTGCATTTGCAGCCTTTTCAGAAAGCAGCAAACATTGCAAGGCACTGTGAAAGAAACTAAGTAAAATGATGCTTCTAACACTCCATTTAGTACTACCACAGTTTTGCAAAATTCTGCTGACCTAAGCTACATTACTACAGCAGCATAAGACTCAAACAAGACCTGTCCCCCAGTGAGCAACTACGTAGTCCTTGCATTGATACTAGCATTGCACTGACTCAGTAACATTCCAGCTCAGGAAGCTAGATTGGTTGAAGCTAATCAAAACTATTTTTCACCTGTTTCACCTCTCAGAATTGGTATAGTATCAGAACAGGTGAATAACAGTGTCAGTAAAAAGAAGAGACGTGAATGGTTGAAAAGAAAGGGGAGGCCATTAATTGCAACATTTGTTATCTGCCTCTATGACTATTTTAGTAAAAGAATTAAAATAAATTGTCCTTTCATTTTCCAGTCACAATGTAAAAAGACAGATAGTAAACTCTGAATGGATGACTAAGCCCAACAGTTCTACAGTATTTCCTGTGAAAGATACAGTCACCGTTACAAGTATCTGAGTAAGTCACGAAAAATGCAGCATGAAAGCAAATTCTTAGGAAGGACAGCAGAATTTCTCTCATTTTAGGGAACTGAACATCTCAGCCCCTAAATGTATTTTGTTCTCCTCAGTAAATATTAGTAAGAGATTGTAGATATCGCAATACAAACTGGAAGAAATGAGTGGTATGAGTTTTAGGAAAACATATGCCCTAAATGTGCCAGATTTGCACATTCTGTTATTTCAGGAACATTATAGTTCATTACATACAAACTATGCTATTTGCCTTAATTTTTATTTGCCTTCTCAAAACAGCAAAACATAGAGATAAAATATCAGAACTGATTGTTAATTCACAATTCAAAAATAATCAATTAACAGAAGAGCTGCTTTACACTGGGAAATAACACACATATGAGCCTGCCAGATGGAAACGAGTAAAGGTTATCCCCCCGTACTAAAAAGAGGGGATTTCCTGAGGAATATATTTTCAAATAAACTAATTTGTGTGTGCAAAGAACATTAACAACATGATAACTGAACAACTGTCAACACAAAACAGGCAGACTCGTAAAGGGCATACACTAGGAACAGTTGAGATAGAAACAGAATATTTTCAAAACAATTCAAAGGGATCTAAATGCTAATCAGCCCTTCTACTTTCCTACAAGAGTTATTCTTTCTTTCTGTTGGCATGCAAATGTCGTTCTCTTCTTATTTATAAAAACCCAAAATGCTCAGCTAAAATGCACTGTGTGTAAAAGTCATCTACTAATACTAGCACACAATAAGAATACTCCTTACGTTAAAAAAAATATAAACATAGCACTTACTTTTTAGCTTTTTACAAACATAGCCTTTGTAGGAAGTGCAATAGATATTATTCCAGTATCCAGAGTTTGCATACATTTCAACGCAGTGCTCATTTTGTTGAGGGGAAGGCTCTCCTGTATTCCAGTTGACAAAATTCACCGCAGTGTTGTCTAGCCACAGCCATTCCCCTGAGTGGGAAAATATTGAACACACTCAAAAACAAGATAGCATTCATTTTCTGCTCTGCGTTTATTGCCTTCTTGAGAAATCTACTTGATTACTAGCTTTCCCTATTACCTTTTCTAATTCCTCTTGAAATGCAATAGAGAAGCGTAATATAAAATTTTTAACACCTATATCAAACAGTTTATGGCAATTATTCATAAAAAAAAAAAAGTCGAAATTAAAGAAATTACCATCTACATTTCTGTACATTCCAGTCCAAAATGTTGATGTCTTCCCTTCCAGTGGTTCAATTACGTATGTCAGAAAGCTGGCTTCAGCTGAGTCTTCAACTGATACCAAAGAGGCACCTGCAATATCCAAAGAGAACAAAGATCTCAAAGTCTTACAGTGCAATGCACTCTTGTTGTCAATCTTATTTTTTCCACTGATTATCTGTGCCAAGTTCCAGGTAGGTTTTGAAATTCAGAATTAAACCTAATTTTTGATAATATCAAATGAAGAACTCTTGTATTTTTGCTGATGTATTTCTTACCATTTCTAAGGCATTGCACTAGCACTATTTTCTTATCACTGGTAAATAGCAACAAAACTGAACAACAGCTCAGGAAAAAATACAAGCCAATATGTTACACAGTAATAATTTCTACTGATGTTTTAATATTAAAAAGTCTCGACACAAAAATCACAAGATTAAAGTAAAAAGTAGCTGTCTCTTCAGTCTGTGCACAATTTAACTTCACATATTGATGATTAAGTATTTTCCAAGCCTTTATATAGATCATGCATAGCACATTTGCTGGCTTTCTGAAGCACAATCATCTCTGAAACTCTTCAACTAGGTCTTGTTTATTTCCCTATATTCTGACTGCAGTCATCATAGAAAGAAAAATCATGCTGGTCATCTGTTGCCCAGTTAGCATGGTAGATATCCCGTTAGTCATTCACATACAATACTAGGCATTCTGCCACAATGATTCATTCTGTTTGATGCTGTGGCAAAGTCAAGACATCACAGCATGAAGCTTGCAGTGTGCCAGCAGAGAGAATGAACTATGTAACCTTGTTTGGAATGTCATTAAACACTAAATTTAGTAGTGTTCAGGTCTATTCCGTGAGTCTACAATCCAGTCAATACTACAACAGTTGCTTTGATTGGGCTATCGAATATTTGAAAGTATTTTTCTCAGGTAAGGAAGGTAGAGTTAAAAAGAATGAAAATATGAAAGAAATGGGGAGTACTGTTGAGCTAGAGATAAATTCTAAAAATTCTATTGTGGATGAGATATAATTGGAAAATGCCCAACTGCAAACAAAAAACAGAGTGCAAGTAGGGACAGCAAAATATAGGAGAACATGAACGTTCCTCTTTTTTCACTGTAGTCTTCATGTTTTTCTACTTGTTCCTCTTTTGCAGAATGATTCAGATATTTTGTTACTGTTACGTTTGTCATGAAAAAACTTCTCTACACATCCTGAACACAGAGAGACATTAGCAGAGGTGGTACCCAAGAAGTACCATTCGTTGGCTACTCCTGATTAATCAAAGAAGCCATTAGCCCACCAAAGACCACTTTTCCCAAGCCCAGAGAAGCAAGAGGGAGAACTCAAATTATGGACTAGAGAAAGGTACACCATCCTGTACAGTTCTGTTCTAGGGCCACTATACAACAGCCTCAGCATCAGTGTCCAAGCGTTAAAGACATCAAGGCAAATAAATGGCGAGTTGAATATGAGTCAACTGCATGCCCTGACAGCCAAAAGGGCCAACCACATTGTAGAGCATATCATGCAGAGAATAGTGAGCTAATCAAGGAAGTGACTGCCCCACTCTGCTATACAGTGGTGCAGCCTTAACTTGGGCATTGGGCGCAGGCCTAGGCACCACAATATAAGAAGGAAATTAAACTATCAGGATTCAAAACAGGAATAATCGAAGTGCAAATCATATCAGGTATGCAAATGATAAACAATTCCACTAAACCAAGATTTAGCGATTGCTATTTTGTGATGAGGTTGACTATTTCCTCACAGGGCCAAAGGACAAAGTTTCCTCTTTTTGACCTCCACTCCAGGCCACATAGCTCTTCTAATGCCTGGTACACATAAAAGGCAGCATGTACCAGTGGTAGACAGCTATTTTCCATCTCTCCAAAGGTAATAATTAGATTTAACTATCCAACACTTGGACCATTCTTGAAATCACAAAATGTATATTGCATGTTCAGCTTTCCACAGAGAGAAAAAAGTCCAAAAGATGAGCTCTTTAATTGATGATACTTACCCAGTCGAAGACATTCTAATGATGCCTGAGCCCAGTTCCTTGTTGATGAAGATTCTATATAGTAACAATGACCTCGGAAAGGAATCCAAGAACGGTGTCCTTCTGATTCAGGACACTTCCCTGGAAGCTGAGGGGGTTCAGTAGGAGCTTGAACTGTAAAAAAGAAAAAGAAGGAAAGGGAAAGGAAAAAGTTTACAAACACACTGTCATATACATTCTTTTATCACAGACTATTCTAACAGAAAATTAGAAAACTTATTCAAGTGTTTAACAAAAGTTAACTTGACAGTCTGTACTGCTTACTGCAACACAACAGTAAAATGTCCTTAATCCATGAAAAAAAGTATTTCAATTGCAGCCTTGAGAAATCCAATTTATCAAAGAACCCTAGCACACTGTTATGTTTTAACACATTTTTATCTCTACTCTTTAGTCACTGTAATAGCTAATTTGGGGGGGGGGGGGGGGGGGAGGAGAAAAGATTTGAAGGAGCGTCTGTAAACGTTTCAGTAATTTCAATGTAATTTGTTGTTCAGCAATAAAGGAAAAACCTGGAAAGCTGCTAAGAGAAAACACCCCTTGTAACGCTTTATGGCTTGGTCACTCAGCCATTCTCCTTTAACACCATACCAGTGTGGCCACTATTCATTACCTTTTGATTCAAGTTCCTTCATTTTTTTTACATGATGATATCAGAGTAAAATTTATATATAACTATTAATGTAAAGCAATGGCTACTCAGTCACACTAGCTTTGTTTTTTTGTGTTGGCCCTCACTTTAAGGCAGGTTCTTTAATTTCAATTAAATTTAAATAATTTCATTTGTTTTGTTCCTGAAATAAAACACAGCATCTTAATACATATCAACATACCACCCAGCATGATTAACTAGACGATCAATACAATTGCAATAGTTAGATTCCAGTTCTTACCATCAGGCTTTTTGCAAACAGAGAAGTAACTTTCATTGCAGGATCCCGTCTTCCAGGATCCAGAAATGTCTAGATAAACACAGCCTATTTTTTGCTTTGGCTCTCCTTCAGCCCACTTAGTATACTTCATTCTCCAGTTATCAATCCACTCATAACGCCCATTCGTCTGAAAATGAAACCCCAGGAATTCAGTATTAACCATTTCTTTGTCAGTCAAACGTCTGTTATGAAGATGCCTGTGCAAGAAGTTTTCATTTAGGGCAAAAAATGATTTTTAGCAAAAAGAAGTGCAGATTAAGTGACACTGAATGAATTCTAAAATTAACAAAACTCTTAACTTGAATGTACTAATAATTTAACTTACGATAGTTTTTAGGAGTAAAGTGGAAAGAGTAATTTTTTTCCCCTTGGGCTTCAAGAAATATAGAATATTTTATGTTAAAGTACATTTAAAAAACAATTTATCTCCTACCTATGCTTGTGAAAGCAACTGAATAATTTAGTTAAGTATGAAGAATATTTTATTATTTAAGAAATGGTATATTATGCCCACTAGTTTTTACTGCCTTTGTGTGTTAAGCCAAGTGGAGGGAATGCGGGACCAGTGCCTTTGCTGAGCAGAAAAGAAGGCTTAATTTAATACAAGAATGTACCTGAATATCAAGGGAATGGGAGAAGGCAGACAAATAAAATAAGATAAATCAATTATTTAATAATTTGGCTAACTATCATCAAAACGTTGGAAGAGTTACTGTAACAGAACCAATGTTACCTTAGAATAAATGATTTTCACTGTACAACTTAAAATACGTGGATTTTATCTCAAAATAAACACTATACACTCTCTACAAAGAGATAATTCAAAATGCTAGCCTGGAATGTATTGTTTGGAAATGCATAGAGCTTAATGTCACAGAAAAAGTACTAAAAGTTTGTATGCTGCATACAATTTAGGAAGAGTAATGGAAGAGTAGAGATCTCTACCTGTAGATCTGACAGTAAAAAAAAGTATTTAGGACCAAGATATTAATTTATAAGTTAAAAATATAAAGATATAATATGACTTTGCATTTTCTAATTTTTCCCATAAGAAAAGCAACAGCACACTCAAATAATTTGATGCTCTTACCACATTACTGTTAAGGCCAATCCATATAGGTACCCCATACTTTAATATCTTTAGCCACAGGAATGAATGACTGTAGGGGTCTAAGATGCTGGAAAGGTCAAACTGATCACGTTTGCAGTTTTCTCGTGCATCTTCCCAATTCATTTTAGTACGGATGAACAAATAACTACTGTTCCCATAACGGATAATGCTTTTTGGGTCTGTAGTTGTAGAAGGGATAAACTCAGCATCTGTACAATAAAGGAAGAAAAAACAGCTCATATACTAGTCCAACAGGTGATTATGATTTGCTTTTAATTGTAAATAAGATACAGCATCCTGTCTCTTTTCTATATTTCATATTCCCTGACCACCATGGGTTAAACATGCTATTCTGTAGGCCAGACTCTGTAATAAAAATCAATTACAGAGCTATCAAAAGGAAAAAACTGTCTAGAGCAACTCACAACAAAAAGTGAAGGAGCATTCTGTGTAATCTCCCAGAACAGTATAATTTAAATTGGGAATAACAACTTAAATGAATTGGGAATAGAGTATGACACAACTTTTCATCAACAGAAGTGCTTTGCTTGTTGTTTTCAAGAGATCTTTTTGCCAGAGAAAATGTAAACTACAAAATAGACCAGCTCTTACAAATCAATCTGATATTTAAAGTCAGGTTTCATTGTTTTTAGTTTCCTCTTGGAGGTAGATCAGCTCAAGCTCATTGTGAATGAGTTACATTCGCACTCTAGACAGTTCATGCAGCTTGTACAATTTAGCATTCCCCAGAATACATTCTAAAAGCCAATATGTTCAGAAAATGACTGACAAAAATCACAGAACAATTATCATTCGGATATATTTCTGATATATCAGTTTCTTAAAATGCATTGTTTTAAGCTATAATACTATGCACAGCAAAATTAGAACTGTTACTGCTGAAAAGCAGCCATTGGTCTGCAGGTACCACCCTTACAGTGAAATTTCATACTAAACACGAATACTTAGATATAAATTCCAGCTCAGGAAGTTAGTAACACAGCATTTACTGGGAGGAATCAGCTGGGAGTAATCTCTAAGTCGACCTTTGGTCTGACAAACATGATACTGATGTTCCTGACTGAAAAGCAATTTGTTGATGTATCTTTATTAAGAATGAAATCATGTTGAAATCCAGCACTTAACACCTCAGCAAGATCCTGCAAACTCATAAGCTTTGATTATACTTTAAAAGAAAACAGCAATACCTGCTTTAATTTGGCATATATATCCTCTGTTGTTATCACAACTCTCATCAGCCCACTTCCCTGCTTCCTTAACAGGATTATTTCTCATGACAACACAATCAGCCTTGGGGCAAGAACATACAAAATCAGTTACAAATAACTAGAAAATATAAATAAGAAACTTCAGTCTCTCATTTTTGTCTTCACACAGAAATAACATTCTAATTTTATTTTCATATCTTCATAAGTTTTTAATGATGTGGAGTTTCTGTTCCTCTTGCCACTTCGTGAGTTTCTTAATGTTGCTCTATCTTGAGCAACCTTGTGGTGAATAGGCAGACAAGAACTTTCTGGACCCTCCCCATCTCCGGGCATACAGCATGAAGAAAAGGAAAGCCACAGACAATTTAAAGAGAAATTAAATCAACTACTGTAGAAAAGATTAACTTTGCTCAAGAGAAAAAAAAAAAAAAAAAACAAAAAAAAACAGGAGCTTCAATGGACAATGTCACATTTCTGAAATATCAGTCTCTTTAAATTTCTTATTGCAAGCTATAATACTAGGCAGCAAACTCAGGACAACTGCTACTCAAAGGCAGCCTTTGAGTACCACCTTTACAGTGAAATTTCAAATTCTACTACAGGGACACAGTATCTAGAAACTTTGTTAGCACATATTAAACAAAGACTGTCTAATACACTATTTTCTTAGTAAATTTTGCTATCCAGCAAAAACTACACAAAGAAAAACTTATAGTAATACATAGTAAGTAAAATGCACTGACATTTAAATATCTCCAATTGAAAAGCTGCAAAGTACTTTTATAAACTATGATATGTCCTTTCTTTTTGCTGAGGTGAAGTAAAAATAAATTTGAAATTTATAAAGTAGAGACTAAAATTTTTCACACTATAGCACATAGCACCTGTCAACAGCTAACACAGCAACTTATTGGATTTGTATGTGACGTGTAAGGTTTGTAAGTGATCACTTTATCAACACAATACGTAACACCATGAATAACACCTAAAGTAATGCTTAAAAATGCCAGGTTTCTGGGGAAAAAAAAAAACAACTACGGCGAGGTCAGTGCTGCTAGTAAATTCTATAGATATGAAACTAGTAAAGTTTCAAATCCCAGCAAATGCCTAAACGCATAATCTAAAAGCACTTATCAATGGACAGTTTGTGATCGCTATTTACCTGGCCATCGTATGAGTATGATCCCATATGTCCTGATGGGAAGCCTTTGGCCCAATTTGTAAAGTAAACTCCTGTTCCATCTGTCCAGAGGAACTTCAGTTCATGATTTATATCATTTAATCCAATCCATGTGTCAGTAAGAAAATCTTTCATATGGAAGGTGAGGAAAGCTGGAGTTGAAGAAAATAATAATTAAAAAAAAGAAAAAGAGAGAAAGAAAACAAGAAATATTTTCCATGAAGGGTGATTGAACCTAGGTGTCAGACCTCACTGTCATTAATGGCATCTGGTGATATTAAGTATTTTACTGAAATAAAGAACAGTTTATTACTGGCAAGACAAATAGATATGATAAAAAGGAGGTGACTTTTGAATTTAACAGATAACCAACATATATACCTGTTGCAACATACTCGAGCTAAACATCTAACCTTGCAGTGGGATGAATTCCAAAAGCATGACAGGAATAGTTTTACAGGGTCTCAAAACATTTTTGAATCCCAATTCTACAACTGATTTAGAAATATGAAGTGGTGTAGATTATATACATTTTTTATAATCCCACCAGAGTGGTTATGTTATTGTGGCATCATAGAGACAACACAACTGAGCATCAACCACTCATTCAGCTGCATTTATAATAGCAGAACTGTTTCCTCACTGGAGAAAGTGTAGTAAGTAGCCTGAACTGCCATAATAAGCAACAGAATGTATGAGAGAGATGCTTTAAAATGAGTCTCAGAAGAGCAATTACCACAGCTTTGCAAATTCCAAGAAGGTGCTTGTTCATCCTAGCTAGTATGGGTAGATGAAAAACAGAGCAGGCTAGGTCAGCTGGCATTCATCAGCCCACTAGACCACAGTAAACCAAACAGTTTGCTAAAATAAAATTGCTAAAATAAAATTATGATGCCTTTTGCCAATTGCTAGTCAACATTATGAGCTCATTCTTCTCTAAAAATAGATAAATTTGTCTACTCTACCCACACACCTTCTTTCAGTCTTTTAAAATGAATGCAACTTACTTAACATTTCCAAGAGTAAGACCTATAAATTTCCATGCCTAATGTTAGCATTCTGCTCCGCAAGAAACTGTAACAAGAACTCAAATCTTTATACCTACACTATCAGCAGTAACAATAGTTTAGTTGGTCATTTGTAGTTTTATTGGTTATTTCATTCTTTCCCAGAATTCAAGCCCTGCATGAGTCATCTGAGAAACTGTAGTTTTATGTTATAAAAGAATTTAATCATGCTCAGTAAGTCTGTGAAAGTTTGACTCTTCATCTCTTCAAGTGTGGAAAAAATTAAGTAGTGCTAAGTTCATGTTAGCAATCTAACATTTTAGCTAATTAACTAGTTAAACCAGTTAACTGCTCAAAGTGCAACTTGTTTTACAAAATATAATTTTTCAGATCTTTTGAGTTCACAAATAGTATGCATTATGCAGTATCTATTTCTCAGTGTAGTTTAAAACAATATTTCTAAAAAGAGAAGTTATTAACATCTATCAAAATCTCTCCTAATTTAATGCATCATTTTTATTCAAGCATGGGATATCTCCCCATTTACCCAATCAACGATGTGATTCTTGTAATCATTAAAACAAGCTTCTCTAGTGAAAAGAATGATGCAACTATGAAGTGAGTAATGGCTAGGTGTATGATCAGTCAAACCCGTGCCCCAAACTGCCCAGAGACAGCAAGTTTTAAGCCCAAAGGCATTCTGCTTGAGTTACAGTGGAAAACCTTGCAGTGAGTTAACGCCAACTAGTGAAACTACATCACTTGGAATGAAACTTGCTGGGTCCAGCTGGCATCATGTACAGGCAGAAAAAGCACTACTTAGGTCACCAAGATAATATGTATTCATCTCTAAGCCAGCAGTAGAATTTGGTAGATTCAGGTGCAGATTTCACTGTAAACTTCTAAGTATTGTATGTTATAGAACCAAAATCAGATGAAAAAAATCATTCAAACGTTGTCCATGTTTACACAAATACAACCATCTGTAAAAATTAAATGTCATCTCATCTGGTTGATACAGAACTATTTGCAGTACCTTGCACTTGTTCATTAGGGATAGCAGCCAGGTTTCCTCCTAAATTCATGCAAGCTGTTCGTGCGGCATGCCAAGTGACACGTTCATCTTCTGAAGATCCAAATATTTTGTAACACTAAAACGTGAACAAACCCTCCATTTATTACCTTTACTCCAACATCACTTACAGATTGAACATCATTTCAAGCAAAGCAGGAAGGAGAAAATGTGGTGAAATAACAGATTTAACTGGGACAAAACACATTCTGCTCAAAATGAACTCTTGAATTTGGTCCATTCTCTAGGTAAAATGTAAAGTTTCAAGAAAACATTCTCCTAAACAAGACGCATACTAGATTTCATTCGAAATTGGTAGAAAATAAGCAAAACCTGACTTTTAATGACAGACAACTAATATTAATAGCTCTACAAGACCAATATCAATCCATTAGTTTGTTTGTATTTTTATTTTTTTTTTATATAATTTGACTCGACAAAACTTTTCACAGTTCTACAGTCAAGAAAGGCAAAATATATTCATTACTGAAAGAGCATTATAATTTGATTAAAATATATGACCAAAGTGTCAATACTTCAAGAACTATATCTAAATTCTTTAGGAAATGCACTAAAAAAGGCTTGAAGAGAAGACTAAATAATGACTTTCATAAACTGCAACTAAATATGTTTATACATCATTTCTAATGAAGTGTCAAAAAGCAAAATAGTGAATGGGCAAACAAAGAAAAACACGTAGACATAAACCTGCTCTCTGGAAAAAAATAACAATGTTACTGCAATAAGAAACAACATTATTAAATAATCTCTTTCCTTTTATTTAATGCTTTGCCAAACATCCAACATGCTCTGAATTTGTTATAGTACCTTATTCTGAAAGGAAAGCCAAGTTGGATTACATCCTCTTGGAGTTGAAAATGTTGTTGGAGGAAGTGTGGAATTAATGGAACTGTTGTGCCTTTCACATATGTAGGGATTTGGATAACCACAATTTATATCATTCCAAAATCCTAAATGTGAGATAAAAAGGGGGACTGTATGTTGCCATATCCAGAATTAGTTAGATCAAAATAATTTACACTCATTCTGAAACAAAGGTGAAAGATCAAATCCAAAGTCCTCAGTTTATTATCATTCTATATCAAAATCTAGGATAAATATGGCACTTCAGATATGCTGTCATGAACATTGAAAGCAATGTAGAAACGAGTTCTATAGTGACACAGTAAGTCATTTTCATTTAAAAATATAAAACAGTTGCATAGCAATCATAACCACAAACTTCTATCTGAGCTTCCCCATGTTATATTTAAGATAAACATAGGAACTGAGAAATGTTAAGTCCAAACTATAATACTGTGGTCTTTTGCAACAATATACAACAGCAAACAAAGAAGAAAAAAAAAAAAAAAAGAGAGAGAATGGGTGCCTCTCAGAGGAAAAAATTTGGGACACAAGCACATAAATAAAGAAATTTAACAGCAAACATACAGAACTCACCTAAATTTTTATACATGACTACACAGTTTTCATCATTATTTGCAAAGTTAGGTTCATGTGGTGCCCATGCCAAATAATTCACTGGTGTGCCATCCATCCAGCTTAAGAAAAATAATCCAACAAATCACTTCTTTAATATTAGTAGGATTGATTTCATATTTAAAAAAATGTCATTTTGCAGTATCTTTAGTACAGCCATTCACAGTTTAATGTGTACAAGGTTTTTTGACTGGTTTGTCTCGCTGCCAACTGCATTAGAACTATTCTCCTTGCATAAACATAGTATGTGTGCTTACTTTTTGATTTAAACAAGCAGACATTTCTACAGCTGATAGGACAATACCCAAAATATCCATCCAGGCCAACATGAAAGCTGGACATCATTTCAGAATGAGATAGTACATACACTCACCATTTTCCCTAAGTCATGCATTCACTTTACTTGTTACACAGATAAGCGATTTTAGTCATAACACAAGCAAAATGCTTGATTATTCTACTATGCAGATGAAAAATTGTAACAAATTTAGGACAGCATACACATTTGCAATTAAAAACATCAAGCATGAAATAATAATCCCTGGAAATACTGAGTGAAACTTAAAAACATTTTCATGCACTTTGACAGGATACAATTTCATTCAAGCACTTCACAATTTTTTTCTCTGCTCAACAAATGCAACCATGATGGTTCACATTCACCTACCTTGTCCTTTGATCAACACTCAGTTGCAAACCAATGAAATATGCTTCCTCTTTGCCATTTTTCAAGATCTAGAATATAATAGTTAATATTGTATATGCTTACTCCTCTTATCACAAAATCATTAATAATGAGTAATATATTATTTATTCACAGGGAATACAGATTGCTATATTTTCTAGCTACAACAGCAAACTTAAAGTAGACACTTCACCACTGACCAAAAAATTTGCTTACTATATTATCACTTTTTACAGTCTTACTTGAAAGTCAGTGAAATTCTCAATTCTTCAACAGCCTCTATGGCAGACATCATCTACAAACACTGCAAGAAACAAACCCTCCTACAACTTGGTTGTCAATATAGGCTCGTGTCAACTCACTGACATCCTTCAGCAAGATCAGGGAAGGTTTCAAGTAAATTGAATCTGATTTCTAGATTACTGACTTAAAGAAGGTGGTCTGAAGACAGAAATCAGGCAACTAACTTTCAGTCACCAAGGAAACATCATCTAAAAGCTCTTTGCTCATAGTCTGCCACTCAAGTACTTCACCCCTAATTATGCTCCATAGGACAATTTTGTCCTTCTGCCTCCCTGACCAAAAAGAGGTTGCTAGATAGACTACATCTCAGATACACTGACAAATTCAAAAGCCAATGTTCAGAGAGTTGTGTGTAAACAAATACCTATTTTGATTCACTACTTCAAATGTTTCATCCATCATCTTTCAGTTAACTCACTTGCCCTAGCAAATTGTAGCTCAAGATTACAATGGTTCTTGCTAAAACAAAGCCGAAAATTAATTAAAACTAAGCATTAAGACATTAGCAGTTGCAGATAGATACAACGGAATCAATGATCTTTGTGGGCCCCTTCCAACTTGAGATATCCTATGATTCTATAATTCTATGATAATATGTTCTAACTGCCACATGGTATAATTTAAAAGCAAATAACTTACTGTACTTATTTCTATACACAAAAGGCCCTGTCTCTGATAAGAAGCAATCTAAAAAAAAAAAAAAAAACTTGGATTTATCATACATTTTCATCTGGCTTAATGCTACTGCAGTTTCACTGACTCCACTGTTATAAAACTTGTAAGGAGAATAACAGATTGAACAGGACTTGTGAACGCACTCATTTCCTCTGGATTATTGCATAGGATTAATTAATTTTCCTTACATATCGCCAGAGGAACTTTCTTTCAGTTTCACTCTCAATGACTGCCAGATCTCCAAAGTTCTGTTTGCAAAACTCTCGACCTTTTTCCATTGGAACACTCTCCGTGCTGAAATAATAATGTCTGTCTTCATTTATAATCCATCCATCCTCAGTAGTCACATACTCTGCAAGATAAATAGTAAGCTAACTATACTGTTAGTAAGGTACAAGATATTCTCATTAGTATAATTTTAAAAACACGCTTAAACACACATACACTGTAGCAAAAGCAAGAACACTTACTGGGTACAGGAGATTCTGTTGGTTCGGGCTTTAAACTTGCACCTGTAAGAAAACGGAATTTAATATAACAGTAAGAGAAAATGTTTACCATGAGCGATAGGCATGCCTCTTAACACTGAATTTTATGTTAGCCATGGATTTAATACCAAAAACTAGAAGGAACTAAATGGTCTAAATCTCTTATTTTTGGCCAATTTTAAATAAAAAATCCTGTTCCCTGATGCTCTAAATATAAACTATTCCTAATGTGCAAGGCACTTTATAATATCCTGATATTTGCCTAAATTAAATGATCGTATTTGATATTCCCTAAATGCTGAAAATCTTATGTCTCAGGGCATTCTTGCTATTAAGACTGTCCTGTTTCTCCCACCTTTTTTAGCAGGAATCATAGAACAGCTTGGGTGGGAAGAAACTTTAAAGATCATCTAGCTTCAACCCCCTGTTGTGGGTAGGGTTACCATGAATCAGTTCAGGCTGCCCAGAGCCCCAGCCTTCAATGCCTCCATGGATGGAGCACACACAGTTCCTCTGGGCAGCCTGTCGCAGTGCTTCATCACCTTCTGAGTAAAAAATTTCCTCCTAATATCTAATCTAAATATCCCCTCTTTCAGTTTAAAACCATTCATCCTTGTCCTATCACTATCAGACTGTAACAGGTCTGTCTCCCTCCTGTTTAAATACTACTTTTAAATAGTGGAAGGCTGCAATGAGATCTCCCTGGAGCTTTCTCTTCTCCAGGCTGAACAAGCTCAGTTCCCTCAACCTTTCTTCATAGGAGAGGTGCTCCAGCACTCTGATCATTTTCTTGACTCTCCTCTATTCCTGCTCCAACAGTTCTGTCCTCCTTGCGCTGGGGACCCCAGGCCTGGATGCAGTACTCAAAATGGGGCCTCACAAGAGCAGAGGAGGACAATCAATTCCCTCACTCTGCTGCCACCTCCCTTCTGAAGCAGCTCAGGATACAGTTGGCCTTCCAGACTGCAAAGCTGACCCATGTCCAGCTTTTCATCAACCAGGTTGTTCTCTCAGAACAGAAAGAGCTTACACTGAGATCTTAAAAATCTCCACAGAGAAAATCTGACTGGAAAATATATACTTCCAAGAAATTAACTGGTCTGTCCTAAAAATAATATTTCAGGTTACAGTATATCCCTGTTTGATTTGGTTATGGCACAACAGAGATAGATTCATGACATCATTATTATCACAGAAAAACAATTTCTAAAACAGGACATCTCTCTACAGGTTTATCAACTTTGTTTGTACTACAAATAATCTCATTTATATTGAGATTATTTATAAAATAGTAATATAAAAAATAAATATTATATATATTATATTTAATATATAATATATAATATAATATATATTATATATGTTATATATATAGTATAAAAAATAACATAAAATTTATATTGACATTATATTAATAAAAAATTAAATGCCCAAGTAATCCTTTTACCAACACACAGTAGATTTGGTAGCTTACTGTCAATAATCTGATAATTACAAATAAGACATCCTTGTTTTGCTCCTTGCCCTCCCAACTTATGACTGTGGCAAAAAGCTTAACTAAGCACTTTCCAGAATTCTCAAAAGGTACTTACACGTGTTGTTTGTGGAGCAGATAATTTCCCCCCAAAATTTTTTGTCTTGATGTTTTCAGATAATAAACTTAGAATTCAAGAGTACTTTGTGACAAACAACTAATGAATATATATATATATAAATATATATATATATATATATATATATAATATATATAATATATAATAATATATTTTATATATAATAATATATAATAATAATATTCATATATATATATTTATATTTATATATATATTTTATATATTTATATATATAAATATATATATAAATATATATATATATATATATATATAATAGCAATTATAGATTACATTTGTTTATCAAATAGTACCTATGCCAAATAAAGGAGAAAGTTTTCACACACAAAGCTTCAAGTACTGTAAACTATTTTCTTACAAGCTGAAGCTCAACTCAGAGAAAAAAAAAAAAAAAAAAAAAGTAGCATTTACTGAAGAAAGCATGAAATAAGAAGTGAATGTGAATACTCAAAGTAACATCTCCCAGTTTTGAGGAATCACATTTATCTTTCTGAAATCATAGAGAAAGAACAGTAAGAAGCCCCAACAGGGCACCATTGTTTCTGTATCTTTGGATGCATCAAAGACAGGTAAATCCTTATGCAACCTTCACATTTCAGCTTTCACAGAGAACTGTTATGGTCAACAGGTTTTTAATTTTTTTGTTTTTAAAGTTAAGAGAAAAAAAAAAAAAAAAACCAGATTCTTTCCTTATTCTCACAAAACAGAGAAGGATGCAACAGTACCTTTTCTTATCTGGCAGATCCATCCATATAGATAATCACAGTGCCTGTCATTCCAAAGCATGCTTGAATCACCACTGATCTCTGCACAGAGTTCAATTCCTTGGTAATTATTGGGTTCCCCAAAGCCCCAGTTCTCATACCTCACCTATGATAGAAAAGGTTTTGTGAGGATCCTGTAATACAGTACAATAATAATGGAGAAAAGGAAGAGGCTGTATCAAAACACAGGCATAAGATCTGTTTATACTGTCAGTAGAAAAACTGAGGTAAGAGAAAAACAGCTTCCCCCTGCAAATACTGACATTCCAGATTTATTTTTGGACCACAATTTAAGTAACTGTTGTTACTTATCAAACTTGGAAGAATACTGATTTTTTTTTAAGGACATAAATTCTATTAAACTCATCTAATGACAATGATGGTGAATGCCATATGTTGCTAAATTAAGTAAATATCCTCTGAGTAAAATAATAGGACATTACAGAGAAACACAAAAGTGTTGCCATTTATCTAATAAAAACTTCTACTCTAATTTTCCTGTTTAAATTCTAATTTCAGTTTTCTGTATGTAGACTTTTACCAATATATATATTTATATATATATTTATATAATATATATATATTTACCAACTTCATATTAAATACACCCACATCTGCAGAACCAATTTTGCTTCCACAGTTTAACATCTTAGTCTAATGTACAGACAAGCCACAATTGCCTTCAGCTCCAGTGAATGTAGGCCACTTCAGATCAAGATGTAATTTGAAAAGAACAGAAATACTAGCAATAGGTTATTTTTTTTCAAAACAAACTTTCATTCATAAGAACATACTTTTTTTAATCTCCATGAATTCAACTTTCTCATTGATTTAAATATATATTTTTTTCTTCTAATTAAAAAATCAGTATGGTTTAGACATAAAATTCAGCCATGAAATTGCTAGTCATAAGATTCCTAAAGTGAACATGACAGAGCAGAGTGTTATGGTTAAACATAAAACTGTACACAGACATTTACACCACGCACTTGAGAAACACAGGGAATGGAAAATAAGAGCTGTGAAGAATTAAACCACTGACCGGAGATCCATCACTCCAGACAAAGCCATCATCAGGATTCAAGTAATACAAGCCCATCCAGAAATGCTGGTGGTAAAAACCATTGTTTCTAAACAAAACAAAAGAAGAAAAATAATAAATATTCAATTTATAAAGAGCTTAAACATAAAAACAAAACTAATAAGGGCATTACAATATTTTTATAAGCTAGCATTCACAACAGTTCATAAACCTCTATACAAATAATTCTTAAAACTATAAGAAATAAAAAGTGGAGAGGACAACTGTTAAAATTCAACATTTCTAGCTTTTAGCACTACACATTAACTCAAGTCAGTCTGAAACATTGTCTTATACAGAATGTGTTCAGATCCAATCCAACTCCTGAAAATCTAATAAGGAGTCTTACTACTTTTCTACAACACTCCAGTACCTACTATTTCTCTGTTTTCTCTTTAAAGGCATGTAGTGTTTCCAAACACAAAATTACTTGCTGCAGCAGAATCACATTAAAAAATAGTACCTTAGCTACTTGTTGTCTTCAAGCAGATACGCTTTACTGATTAATCAGAATTTATTGAACCAATACATAGTAATGCAGAGACTGCTTCCTTGACTGATCTGAGACCTCTTACTTGAAGGTCTGCTGCATTTTGCAAGTCTGCCAGGTTTCAGTCTTGCTTTCCAGTTAGACAGGTACATATGTGTTCATTGAGCTCCCTCCATTCATGTCATATTACAAGTGTTATCTTTCTAATAGTATTTGATCACATTCAGAGTATGATCAAATCTCTCACTTTCTTATTACAGTTCAAAGATCTACTAACTCTATTTACATACCCTGTGTAGGGGAAAAAAAAAAAAAAAAGAAGAATCTGAAGTTGGCTCTTTTCTGATTAGTTCTTAAAATGAACCAAAACACTGACTAGATTTATATCTTGACAGTTTTCCTATTTGTACATTTGCTTATGTTAAACAAATTGTCATGTGTAGTAATTTCAAAATGAAATATTTCAGAAAGATCAAAAGGATAATTGCAGTGAACAGATGATGACATTACAGATACTCACGCAATAGAACGCCATATCACATACTGCTCTTCTTTACCATTAATGGAGGCAAGATCTCCTCCTATAGTTCGACAAAACTCTTGAGATTCAAGCCATGTTTTCTTTTGCTCTCCTTTTGAAAAAGGCTAAAGACAGCATATTTTACCATCAGGTATAATAGACCATAAATAGATTACATGATCAAGATATTCAAAACCAATTCACTTAAAATTAACTTACTCTATGGGGATTACAGAAAATTACAATTACAAATTATAATAAGGTCAGTTAGTGTTCATCTGTTTGAAAAACAGGTTTCAAACGAGCATCTTTGAGGCAAGCTGGCAGACTGCATTGCTGACAGCAATAACTGCTGCAAACTGACAGGAGAAAGACACTTTTAATAGAACAAGGATGGAAAATTAAGCTCAGAAAATCAGACCTCAAGATCAGACTTTAAAAAAGTAAAGAAAATGACAAATACTTCAATAAAAAGGGACAGGACCTGAACATATAATCTGTGAATAAGCTGATGAAACAGCAAGACTATTGTACACCAATTTTTATTGCATGCAGGTGCACCAAATAGAAACATCATAATTGAGAATGAAGCAACAACTTACTTTGAAACAAAAGCTAATACGATTGTTTGAGTCCCAGCCTTCTGGGCAACTGGGAACAGGAGTTGTTGTAGGAAGAGGTGGAGGTGTTACTCCCTCTGCCCACATTTTACATAGGAATTTTGCCTTTTCCTCACATTTTATTACATCCCATAATCCACCTGCAGTTCCAGTTCTCATAGCAACACAGCCTGGCTTTCTTCCTGGTTGAAAACAGGAACACATAAAGGCAACATTTCAGGGGGTCACTGAGAATTGTGGAAAACTTCATATTCTACCCTGCTAGAAACCAAAGTATTTGCTTGAACAGAGTCAAAAATTTTTCTAACTCATGGAGAAAGAGGCAAAAATGTGCTTCACCCATATCTGAGATACTTGATACATATCTGAGATACTTGATGTGCCTTACATCAAATCACATCAAGTTCCAATGGCTGACTCTAGCACCATCATGCAATTCAACCAATTCTTCCCTAAAATAGAAGACATGATAAGAGCAGTTTTCCCAAATTTGTCTGATTTGACTATAATTTAATAAAATGAGCTCGCTATATATAAGCTTGCTGCTGTCTTAGTCTACTCAGCCTTACCACTCCATGTCACACATTTAAATCAGAATTTAAGACACTGCAATTGAAGAGGATCAGACAACCTCCCAGAAGCCTGATATAACACATCAGAATCTTGAAGGCAGGAGATTATCTTCCTTCTGATGTGACCATGTCAGACGTAAAAAGGTTTCCCATATATACACATACGTACAATTCATCAAGGAAAGATATTAAGTAAAAAAAAACTAAACACAAACCTTCCTCTTGTCCTTTCCTACAACCTTGTTTTCTCTAAGACAGGTGCTTTATGTGTGCTGTGATTTCCCACAACTCAAAACATGCACTTAGCAAACACACTATGAGATACGGCTGAACAGTCAGGATTTTTGAGCAAGGCACAATATGTCTGAAGAGAATGATCTTCTAGAGTAGAACATGCAGAATGACGGGAAATCAGAAACTTGACAGAGCTTTGAAGTTTCTTTCACACTCAGATTAAAAGCCTGAGTGCATGCAGCAAGTTAGCGCCAGCACAGCATGCTTGAGAGAGCAGACATATCTGAGAGCAATTGGTCATTGTGCCATTAGACAGGGACTAAGGACTGAAATAAAAAATGCAATTGGTGAGCGATATATTCTGGCCACTGCATTCATTAGAAAGCATAGAGTCATAGCTACCAGGCATTTCAGAATTCCAGTGTGTAAATAAGACATATTCGCCATTAGCCCACTTGAAAGTTCCCTTTTCTTCTACATCTGAAAGTCCAATCCAAAAGTATCTTTCTGTTTTCAGCCCAACCAGGCTAGTCAGATAGGCTTGTTCATATCTGTTCAAAAGAATACAACTGTTAAATTAATACCACTGGATTCATTTTTTAAAGCTGTAAATAGTTTATTTTCTCAGAACTACCTTTGTACTTTCTTAAAAGAATGACATGGAGGGATTTACATGAACAAACCAAAACATAATATTTAGTTTGTAAGCTTGAATACCAAAGTATTCTGTCTTCTCTTCCAGTCCAGTATAGAAAGTGGTATAATGGTGAATTGATATGAAATTGGAGAGGATATGGAAATGAAGGAACAAGACAGGACTTAATTGTAATACCACTGTATTTCAAAGATACCCTTCTATTTCAAAGGTACCCTTCTATTTTAATAACTTCTTGTTACAGGCAAACCCAAAAACCACAAAAGGCCTCAGCACTATTACAGAAATACACTAAAGTCAAGGCTGAAGTATGACGATAACAAACTGTTAAACTCAGGAAAACTGCAAATCAGATCCAGTGATCATACATAAACTTTTATGTTTGGGAAACAAACCTACTCAGAGGTAAAGCTGTCATAGTTCATTACTGTGTTTAAATAAAAAGCCTTTGGAAAATCAGAGCTAATGTAAAAAAAAAAGTCTCTCTTGTAACAAGATATAGTCCAAAGACCACATTGCTTCACTATTTTTTATCACAGCTGCAGTTCAACCTGCATTTTCAGGGTTACTATCCATGAAACAGTTTTCATGCTGAAACATACCTATTCAAATTATAATGAAAGAAATCAGAGAAAGTGTAAGACGTGGAGTCAACTGCAGGCACACCAGCCTTTATTTCTTAACTCTTTCATTTTTGAAATATGCTGTATTCAATAATGTGTATCAGCTGCTCAGAAACTTAGCACACATTGAACCCTCATGGAATTGTGATGTTTTAAAGTACCAAGCACTTCTATCCTCATTTGGATTCTTATTTAAACTTTGAGTAAGTAGTTCAATTCTGAAAAGAACTGATATTTGACATCGAGCTCCTCTTCCTCATTTCAGTTACCTTTCAAGAGGAATTCACTTAAATCTCTTCACTTGATTATTTAAAATTGAATTCTGTGCTCTTACTCCCACACTCAAGTAAACTTATCCTCAAACCACTACAATTAAAGAAAAACAAAACTCTATGTTTTCCTTGGCTTTCAATGGCAAAAAATTATTTCATATCCATTGACTATTTTTACTATGAACTGAACTCATAGATTTGAATATGTATGCAAAATCTTTTACAAGTTTTGTATGTTTATATAGCTGTCCTCTCAAGCAAGATTTTCATCCATATCAAAATCTTTATTTTGACATTCAGATGATATTAGATGCTAAATTCTCATGCGGCCCTTAATGCAAGCAGTTGTCACTTACCTGTCTTGAACAGTTGCTAAATACGCTTTATGCCTTTCACAAGTTTGATTTGCTTGGGAAAATGTTACAAATGTATTCCCAATGAAGTAACAATAAAAACCATGCCTTTTCCAGCCCTGTCAAAATAAGCATTAAGTGATCAAATGCGCTACAGTGTTCATAAAGTTCCTATAAAAATATATAAAAACATAAATGTAAAAGACAAAGAAAGAAAAAAAAAAATCTCATGACACTGTCAGCTAACCATTAGCCAAAGGAACAAGTGAACTGCAAAAGGCAGAGTGGAAACAGGCAAGAAGAAAGATTTTATAAAGTACTGATTTACAATGATTTTTGATTTCCACTTATAAAAAGAGATCATAGGTTTTTCTTGTGCGTTTTCAGTACTCTGCCTGGCACATAGGTGCGCAAGCATGAGAACTGCCATGGAAAGCAAATTTAAGCATGTCCTTTTAGATTGCTAGTGATTAGAAAAGTTTATAGATTATTAAATAACACTAACACTCTTCTAATGCTTTGTCATCCAAATATCATTATCTCAGGAATATGCTTACAGAGAAATAGTGGCTGAGTTACAGCAAACAATTTATACAAATTTTCTCCTGGTATTCAGTTTCTCACCAAGAAGATTATCTAACATGGAATAAATTCAGTGGCAGTTCAGAGGGAGCACAGTGGATACATTTTGTTTAGGAACTTGTAACAAATTCTTCAAAGTAGGGAGCATGGCCAAACACCTAAAACCTACACAAAACCTTGAGAATATCATGAAGACAAACACATTCTTATTGCCAACAGTAACAAAGACAATTGCAGACAGAGCTGAAGAGCAACTGCTCTTCAGCTGCATAAGAAAAAATTTCTTATGAAGGTCTAAACTCCAATCAAGGAATAATAGCCTACTCAAGAGCTACACATTTGAGTTTTGTACACTTTCAAGTTCTGAAAAAACAAAGGGAACTTCAACAGTCAAAGAGTCAGGGTCTGGATTTATTCATCTGTACCACCTGTCCCATCTGCCATAAAAATGAGAAGGCCAGCTGTTCTAATCATGACAATGCAGAAACCATTTCTCCTTTTTTTCCTCCCTCTCCTTCCAGATCCAGTATTTTCTCTTCTTAACCCTACCTAGCAGCCAATTCAGCTTCAACAACCTTTTCTTCACTTACTCTCTGGCAGCCCATGTCAATAGTTTCCTCTCCTGTAGGTGCTTCTGACAGGGGCTTCCTTTTACAGATGTAGCCAATTTTCTTTTCACAAGAATGGTCCGCCCAAAATCCATCCTGAACATGAGAACAGAATATCATAGTCAAGTGGGATTTAGGTTTCAAAGACGTGCTCTATGTTAAAGTATTTAAGGATAATTTTTCCTAGCTTTTAAGGAAAGAAAACCTACACTAACTTCAGTACAGAATTTCAACCTCAGTCTGACTTCTCCTGCTGAGAATGATTCAACGTTGATGTACACCTTTTCTGATTTCTAACCTTGCTGGAAACTGGACCCTTTGAGGTGACAGCAATGCAACATCTTTACAAAAACTACTAATTCAATAATCATGCAGGAGGAAAGGGGATCATAGAATGGTTCGGGTTGGAAAGGACCTTCAAGACTATTTTCTTCTGATCGCCCTGCCCAGGGCTACATCCAACCAAGCCTTGTACACTTCCACAGATGGGGCATCCACAGCTTCTCTGGGCAGCCTGTTCCACTGCCTCACCACCCATGTTATAAAGATTTTCCTAAGAAATCTAATTTAAATCTAGTTCTCTTAGTTTAAAACCATTATACTTTGTCCTGACACTACAATGCCAAGCTTCTGCAGCCTTGAACTGGTATTTTTGGTTCTTACTTATAATATTATGCATGCCAGCTTTCCATAAGAAACTTCTGAGCAATGATCAAGGGTTCTCTGGCTGCACTGAATGTTACCACTTTTAGCATGTCATTTTAGCATACATCATCATCATCATAACCAGTGAAATCAAATATTAATGCTTTGTGATCCTAGCCATTGAATTTTATTTTAAGACCCATCCAGATATTAGATCTCATTTGTAAGCTTACTCATCTTCTACCAACGTCTCTGCATATAAAAATAAAAAGAAAAGAAGAAAAAACACATTCCACAGTACTTATCTGTAACTATATATGTAACTATTCTTGCCAACTCACAACTGAACTCTTTGTAGGTTCCCGTGCTGCACTCTGGCACCCTAATGTTTAAGCATTCAGCTACCTTCCCATGCCTGACCTTCTAAGTCCATAATACAGACAAAGCATCTACTGCATCCTCATCTAACACTGTCATAGGAGCTGCCCAAGAAGGACATTAATACATAAAAACGTTTTGCTTTTAAAAATCTGCTTGCTCAGTGATTATGTGCACTATAGCCTGGTTGCCATGGAAAAAAATATGTATTTACACACTTCTCACCAGAACTTGACCAAAGAAAAGATTTAGATGTTCATGTGCTTTGCAGTGTAATTAAAAGTTTCTTCCAAAGTCCACATGTGCATACAGAAGTCTCTGGACCTTGGGGGAGAATTTACCTAAAAGGAAAGCCACCACTTGCTTGTTTCTCAAGGAAGCAGCAAAATAAATAAATAAACAAATAAAATATAATTAAGTCAATAGTTGAACATGACTTTACCTTTCCCTTCATAACAACGCAGTCCTCCTGCCTATTGTTTGCATGAGTGGGTTCTCCACGAAGCCACCTGGCATAGGTGACAGGTGTCCCATCACTCCATTCAAAATACATCTGAATCTTGAGGTCATTCAACCCAATCCAAAGTTCATCATCTGGCTCTAAAACATGATTGACAACAGTCCTTATATGTTATGTTATTTATAGGATCTTACTCTCAGGAAGGCTAAAAGGAAGTCACAGAAAATTAAGGCTCCCTGTTTCATGTAGAAGGCACAGCATTCTCTACATACGCACTCCAGTCTTCAGGAAAAGCCACTCACTCTAGTGGCATTACAATAGCAGTGTTTAGCTTCATACAAAAGCACAAACCTGCTCTCTGTATTGAATTATGTTGTAGCATAGTCTGCCTTGTTCTCCTTTTCCAGCTTAAAACATTTGGATAAAATAAATAACAAGATACAACTAACCACCTAAATAAAATCCTAACTCCTCTTTCACTTCTTGCACAGGAAAGAAAGTACAAGTACCATCTCTTCTAATGCTCAGACACCCAGCATGTCTCTTAGAAATGACAGTCAGCAAGCACACTTGCAAGTTGTCCCATCATCTGTTCCTATACTTTGTTTCATTTTAGAGCAATATGCAATTCCTGTTGCTGTTTTACTTTTTGTCAGTCCGCTGTGGAGTAAATCTTCATTTGGAAGGAAAGTGTAGGAATTAATCAAGCATCTTACTTCACAGCTGCTGTTTCTTAGAGGTCTATTTGCCTGTGCTTTAAAGTCTCCACCATATTGCTACTATAACGTTCACTATCCGGTTTTCTTCTGCAAAAAAAACTTCTGAATAAAATCCTATGGAAGATTAAAAATCGGGCATTGATAATGACTGAACTTTATCATCATCAAAGGACGTTCCTTTATAGTACTGGCTTTGTAGCTGTTAACTGCAATTGGGAATTTGTTATGAGAATCATAAAATGTATTTAATTCCATCATTAATGGTGGCATGATAGAACTGTATTTTGAATTAACAATACTCAGACATCTTTCATGCTCATAGTTTGTTCTCACAGTTTTCCCTTCTTGAACGATTTTCCTCTTAACATTCCCTAGCCATACTGATCACGGTCAACTTGACAACAAAACTGCTCATGAAATGTAAAAATGGGATCTTGTGTCCACTTTATCAACTAGCTATTTCCCCCTTTCTCAGACATGCTTTGAGCCATGTTTGTTCAAGATCAGATTCTGCATTTCCATGTAAATATGCACAATACATTCCTTTTTAATTCTTCATGTTCTTCTCTAAAGTTCTCCTTTGTCAATTATGCCAAAACTGAAGTTTTGCTACTGTGACCATACTTATCTCATACTTACCCCTTATTGCTCAGTCTTATCACTAGACTGAATTATCTGGTGCAAAGATGGGCTTTTACTCTGTTTGCACAGCACTTATTGCAGAAGAGTTCTGATCCAGGCAAGATTATTGAGGCACTGCAGTACACAGTGCTCTCATCACAGGGGTGAGAAATGACAATCTGATACTGAGAGACAAATGCCTTAAAAGGCATTTTCAGCAGTTTCAATTTTCCTCCTCTGAAAAGATTACTTTCTAAATAGTCTGTTGCAGTATTTGTGCCATCTGTGAGAAGTCTGGTTTCCTTCAGAACTATATGCCTTTCAGAAATATTCACTTTAAAAAAAAACAGTGCAATGCAATCGGTCCAGAAAAGGCCTCTGGAAAAGGTATTTAACCTCTGAAACAACTTACTTCCAAGGAATGAGTCAAAAATGCATCTAACCTCATTCAAATTCTTTCAAATGTCCTAATGCCTCATCAAGAGGTCTCACCTTTCCTAATCATCCCTTTTCAAAGAAAAAAAGTTTGCATAGTTCACAAGACAACCCATCACTTTTACTGCACCCTATGCCATGCTCTACTCTGGTTCCTACTGACTCACCTTGAGGGCTGTGTGCAGATTGGGTGCCAAAATATAAGAAGGTCATAAAACTATTGGAGACCACCTGAAGGACTGGGAATACAGGGAAGGGACTATGAGATAAGGCATTAAAGGAGCAGCTGGGGTCCCTGGGTTTGGTCAGCCCAGAGCAGAGGAGGCTCAAGGAAGGTCCCACAGCAGCTGCAGCTCCTCACAGGGGAGCAGGGGGGCAGCGCTGAGCTCTGCTCTCTGGTAGAAGCTCCAGAACTACGGCACAGAGCTGCATCAGGGGACGGTCAAGATGGAAATGAGGAAAAGCATTTTCACCAGAGGCTGGTCAGGCCCTGGAACAGGATCCAGAGTTCAAGAACAATTTGTTCAACAACACTCTCAGATATATGTCTTAATTTTTAGGTATTTCTATGTGGAGTTGGACTCGATAACACTTGTGGGTTCCTTCCAACCTGGGATATCCTATGATTTTATGATTGTAAGAACAAACACAAGTTGCAATGGAGTTGGAAAGAATACAAAACTAAAGCAGATCAGCTATTTTCAGATTGCTATTCCTGCTGTTACGCAGCAGCTCAAGAGAGCTTGCTGCCCTTTCAGGGAGAATAAGCTACCTGACAGGGTACTAAAAACACATAGAGGATTAGTTACTGCAGTGCAGCAAACATGGGTGTAAAGATGTCTCACCCATCAAATAGTAGTATCTGACACTAAATGTGAAATAATTTACATGGAAAGCAACAGCAACTACAAAATGGCCTCAGCATCAGCATGGTTGCATCTCACAAAAGGAGCATCTCACCTAAGGTTATCTGTAGCCATATTTGACTTGCAAGAACTTGAGTATATGAACACTGAAGTACCCCATTTCAGATGGGGTGCCTCTTAATACACATACTGAGACAGACAGCTTCTTATTTCATGACTTGAAAAACATGGACATGGCAGTAATAGGATCCATAATTTCCCCAAGTTTTCTGACCAACAAATATTGTTTTCTCTCAGCTATCTTTGCAGAAAGAAAGTAAAAAAATCTTCCAGCTTCTGAAAACATTACAAATGGCCTTAACCTGTACAAGAAGAGGTAAAAGCAGACCCTGAGAAGGGAGTTTGATGCAATTCACAACACTGATCACAGCTTTATCATGACAGCATAATCTCTCTAGTTTTAATTCTCCTATTTTTTTTTCCAACTTTCAAAGTTTAGAATTTAACTCCTTCTGCATCTTGTGATGAGGATATTGTTCATTTTTTTATTTGTATTTTTTAAACAGCCTCCTCCTTTTCTCTTAAGCTTCTTATTTTCTTAGTGTAAATGATATAGTACTGAAAAAGAAAAAAATAAAATTAAATACTCACGGTACCCAAGCTGAGAAATAACAAAGCTGTACTCTTCAACGTTATGGATGCTAGCCAGATCCCCATCCTGCTTTCTGCAAGATGTTAAAGCATCTTTCCATATTTTGGGGTCCCTGTGAATTATGTAACAGTGACCAGCATATGATATCCATTGGTCAGGACATACAATAGGCACATCAGTCTCTGAAAAGAAAAAACAAAGAACTTCAGAATTCTATTCTTAACAAAAGATTTAAAATTACATAAGCAAGGACTTAACAAACAAATTAATTGCGTTTTTTCACCCTAAAGAACAGCAGGGTTGAAAAATATCTAAAAAGATCACCATGGGCAAGTATGATTATAAGTTAAAATACCCAAATATTTTTAAGAGCAATACAGTTGCAAACAAGTGCTTGCAATTTGTGAAAAGATGGAAAGAATTTAACTGCAAAAACACACTTTTGACACTCATACACACACACGCATATTCAATTGTGAAATCTAAGAAGTTGTGCTCTGTTATTTTTCTGCATTTCATGCCAGCATTCCTTATCACTCTCTTCTCACTTCATCAGTGATGTTTAGATACAGGAGAAGAAACTGGGCTTACAGAACTTATATACTAAGGTAACTTTTTTCCACTAGACTTTAAGCACTTTATGGACAAGCTGCATTTTCTAGATTAAAAATAAATTAATTAATTAAATAAATCAAGTGATTCTACAGGATCATGCAAGAACCCAAAATGCAAATACTGCTTTTAGGAATACTTTTTAAAAGCACAATTGAGAAAATTATTCTGTCAAAGTAAATTATTGCATTTAAGGATTGCTTTTAGGAATTCATTAGAACAGTAACAAAGTACTGCCAACAATCACATTGCTGATCAGCAAACAATTCAGCTTTTGAAGAAGTGCCATCCAACTGTATAACAAAGAGAATTTATAATCATTAGACAGTTTTGCAAACACCAATATAGAGAGCGGAACAGGGACAGCAAGCTTGCAGAAATTCTGTTGGGAAAATAAACTTATGCACGTCAGAGAACAAGAAGCAATATGTTTCTGTATGACAGTGGTCTATATTTCATGAAAACATTTAACTAGGCATCCAAAGCCATGATTAGTCAGGGCAAGTTTGTGAATATACATCCTGTTTCAGCTAAAAGATGCTGACAATTAGTAGTTACTTAGTATCAGAACACCAGTGTCAGAGCACAGCTATAAACATACTTTTTTTGTCTGCAGACCCACCTCAAAAAAGTGCCAGGATGTTATCAGAAAGTAAAACAGAACTCTGCCATCCCAGGGATGTCCCTGGGATGTGGACTCTGTCCAGCCCTGTGTATGGTCAGAATCCTGTCAATCCAGCCACAGAAGGAAAGAACGGGGATAGATAGAGATGTTGGAAAAACAGACTGATGGTATGTGGGGTTGTCCAGAGAAATGAAACAGAGATGTCAAATACTGTTGTAGAAGTATCATGCTTTAGGCAGCTACCTGATTCCTACCGTGCCTGGGGCTAGCTCTGAGCATGTGTATCTTACAGTGCGTTGCTACAGCAAGCAGACAGAGAGCAGCTCTGAGGAAAAAAAAAACCTAGACTTACATGCATCTTTAACAAATTCACACAGTGCACCCTTTTGCAAACAGTAAATGGAACAGACACTATCAGTTCAGACTTCACTACAAAGACAATCACACAGGTCTTTATTCCCCTGTGGCTTTGTAAGAATCTCTCTTTCAGACCGAAGGAGGCTGTATGAACATGACTGTCAACGCTAAATCAGCTATGGCACACAGGGAGATTCTTTTGGTTGTAAATTCAGTAACATTAGGGAATTTGTTGCAGGCAGAAAAACTGGAGAAGAAGTTGACAGTCCAATTTCTTCAGAGTAAATTTTATTGAATGACATAGCTGGTGATTTCTCAGTGGGACAAAGCCTCAAATTGTTCATTTCTAGCTGTCAGCAAAAGTTAACTCTGTGCTTCCCTCTTCTAAAGAAAACACACAATACAAAGCCCTGTGATCTACTTTTCATCCTTAAGAAAACAAGTACTAAATCCTGAGCTTCATCTAACTTAAATAAAATAAAGCAAGTAATATCTAACAGTGGGAATCACATTAATGTATAAAAAACATTTATCAAAAAGCCAAGTTGATGAATACTGTGGAATAGTTCAACATAAAAAAATGAAGCAGACTTAGACAGACCAAATAGTTCTGCAAACTATAAGCTTGGCTTCCTGAAGTCTGAAGGTCTCCCAGTTATTGACTTGGGTGTCTACAAAGGTAAAAATACTAGCTGAATGATTCTCATGATTAGGGAATTAACATTTCTGTCTCACATATTCATTCTTCGCTGTTGATAAGAGAGAGCTTACACAGCCTTCATAACAGTTAAATTAAGTGTATTTGATTCTCCAATCAGATCTGGGGGTTTATGAAATACTCAGAAACTTAATACTTTATGTTGTCGAATTGGGATGAAAACTATTTTGGCAGTTACCTGGTGGAGGTAAGCAGCCAGCCAGCTTTTCCTTAGAAAATGAAGTTTAAAAATAAGCATCTTTTGCAAGTGAAATTAATGGATTCTTATCGATTCATTTTGCTGTGTTGCAGATCAACTGCTTCAATGCCCTAAAATCTAAACGACTTAAAGATACATAATAATGTGGCCCCCTGCTGGAAAAAAAAAAAAAAAAAAAAAAAATCTCGTGAAGGAAGTCCACACAGCTGCTGAGTTCCTGAAAATCTTCAAATGCTACAAAAATAAAACATCTGTAAAGATTTTTCTCTATTTTGTTGTAGGTACATGATTACATTCTGTTATAAAGTGTTCTCTCTCACAGTCCTATAGCGCTCTTCTGAACTTAAATGTAACTTCTAGAGTTAAAATATTGCCGCTGCATTTGGTAGCCAGTGCACAACTTAATTGCATGCATGAATTTGCAATTAATTTGTGTTTTGACACTGGAGCCCTGGTCAGGAAAACATCATCTGCCATGAGTTTTCCTTTACATCATTAGAAATTGAGGGCACTTAACACCTTGCACGACTGCATGCTTATTCCTTTTATGACTTCCTCCCTTAGGAGCTTTGGAAAATATTTTATGATATGAATTACTGCCAATCTCTGTTTAATCTGTCATCACGTTTACTCAGCAATTTCTGTACAATTGAAAACTTGCATCTCATTTCTGTTCTTCCTGCAAATTATTAATTCACTTCAAATATGGGAGGGGTGAGGCAGGAAATCAAAACCCTGATGTATAAGAAAGAAATAGCCATTGGCTCCAAATTAAGATTGAATGTAAAACTAAATAAGATAATAGGCAGCACTGAATCAGTGGTTCATTTACAAGCATCAGTGTTCAAAGACATGTTTATGAAAAGCTGAGTAACAGCCCATGAACAATCTACTTCAACCTAAATAAAGATAGATTTTGGCTGTCAGAAGTATAGAAATATTAACAGTTATTTGCATTTTAATTCAGAAAATAAATAAAAATAAAATAAGCACTATTGGCATTTCCAACTCCAACAATAAATACACTTAATTTCAAAACTGAAGTATATCTAATTAACATTGATTTCAATATTTGGTTAATAATACACTAGCTCATTTGTTTTTCTTAAAGAGAAACAAGTTAGACAGAAGACACTGTTTCATGTTTTTTGTTATTACTGAGCTGGCTATATGTTGGCAGAACAGCAGAAATAACATTAAAAAACATATTTTTCAAGTCAAACTTTTTGGAAACTCATCATTTGACATCTGATCTTCCAATAATATATATTAAAAAATGGACTGGAAATATGGCAGTGATTTGGATTTCTGCTTCTAAACCCTGTGCAAAATAATGTCAGTGAATTTGGGAGATACCTGTACAAGCTAGAAAGAGGAATAAACTTGGAAACAAGGTATAACGGAAGGAAAGAGTGTTGAAACAAAGGAAAAAGTCACAGTGTAAATTATAGCACAAAGAGATAAAATAATGAAATAAGTCTAAATAAAGCTATGAAAACTTATCCCTGATGTGTCTTTCCTGTGTACCTTAAGTGCCCAAATTATATTTCTTCTAAAAAAGTGTCTGCGTGTATTTAATCTAAAGAATTTTGTAATTAAACTAAATAGTTTAGATATATAGAAAATATAAATCCATACTTAACTACATACACACATAGTTTTTAAACAAATCTTTAAATCTATAATAATTTTTTTAAATTCTTTAAGTTTACTATTAATTTGCACTCTTAAACTTTCCATTTCATAAGTAACAAAAAATGACAGCAAGAGAGATAGATTAGTTTCAATGAGAACATGGGTTTTTAGATAACTACACAATATTTTAAGCATTAAATTATTTAGCTTTTTATTCTACATAAAAAATGTGAAAGTTTTGTTTGCTTACAGAAAGAGAACTCAGCTATATTACGCAGGAAGTAAGGAGACCAGAATAAAGAGGAAGTACACAACGTTCACTTTTACAAGGAATCTTGGTCAAGTCACATTTTGCACAGACATTATCTTTTCTCAATTTTAGGCCGTTAATAATTCATTAGGAGATTATTGCCAAGCCTACCTGTAGGAACAATGAAAGATGCTAAAGTAGCATTTCCTCGCTTACAAATATAGCCAAGCTTCTGGTTACATTCCCAATTCTCCCACTTGGCAACTTTGGCAGGATTTAATGCTGCACAGATTTTTCCAGGTTCTGGAGAAGGATGGCCTTTGATAAATAAAAAAAAAAAAGAACAAAAGTTAAAATGATGTTAATGGACAAAAAAGTTCCACAGTAGGCAGCTAGCTCTCTCAAATGCCCAACCCCCATATTTTAGCAACAGATAACTTAGCACCCTTATGGAACATAAAACTTTCAAATGTTCCTGTTATTTGTTTAGAACTAGTGAGATGGAAGTATGTAAAGCTTTCACAAATTCTTTTAAAATTTACTGGTGGAAAGAACAGTTAGGTCTTCAACACCCATGGAAATAGGGATGAGATAGAGACACGCTGACAAAAATTAACTGTGAAGTAGAAAGCACACATGTAAAATTGGTTATATAGATACCAGCAGAGTGAAAAACAAATGGAGTCCCATTTTGGTTACTCCAAAACTCAGATACTTCTTTACAAGATAAATGAGAGCTGCCTGCAGTTTTAGCAGTCATAAACAGCTTCCCTTGCTGCTTTGGCTCTAACTCAGCCAGGCTTTCTCCACCCTTTGCTACATGCAGCTCCTCACCTGTGCTTTTGGCAGACAGACTTGTAAACATCCTCTCAGGAACTTGTACTTCAGCCCATCTGTTTGCCTTGTGTGCTCTCACCATTGGAGAGCAAGTTAGACAGTGGTTCAACTCATTCTTCAAAGCTTACAAAGAAGTTTTGTCCACCTAAAATTTGGTTTGGGGCTTACCTCCAAAGAGGTACTACAGAGTGACATGATGGAGTAACTTACAGAGTTACTGCAAATTAAATACATGGGACATGCTCAATGAAAATGAAGAGTATTCAAACTGTATAACTTCAGACATCCACTTAAATCAGTCTCCAAAGACTTCCTGAATAGTTACTGCAAGGAAACAAGGGTCCTGATAAAAGTCACCTTAACAAAGACACTGAATAATAAAAGCACCTCTTCAGTGCTGTCTACAGATGTCATGGAGAATATGTTTTTAATACTGGCACTGGAGTCCAGCATTGCAGCCACAGGTGTGAAACAGCTGGTTTTGCTTCAGGGTAGACTAGTCTAATATATTTAGTTCTGTATGTATTACCACCAAGGTTGGTTAATCCAAAATAAAAATAAAAATCCAATCATTAAGCAAATAACCAAAACAAACCAGAAATGAAAGGAATTTAACCCCTTATAAAAAAACATAATCTTACCTGGAACCCAATTTAAGTATCTAAACGGAGCACCACCAACCCACTGCCATCCGCTGTCGAAATTCAGGCTGTTAAGGCCAAACCAGAGAGCAGAACTCAGCTTGCCAGTCAAACCTAGGTAACAGAGATAAAGAAAGATACTGGCAGTGCACAGCAAGAGAAAACATTCTCTTGAAACTTGAAAGTTTAATTTCTTTTGGTTCTCTTTTTTCCCTGTACAAGATTTAAAAATTTTAAATTGAGGTGACTGCGCTAAACTGCTCATATGGTTTCACATCACTCACATTTCTCTTATTGTCAGAGTTTTCACAATTTTAGGTGTGAGGAACTGTGTTAGAATGGAGAAACAACAATACGTATACATTCTTTGTAAGGAGATTATCATAAATACAAAGCAAATCAATTTTTTTCCCCAGAATTACAAAATATAAAACTGATAGCTGACAGAAGGGAAGTAAATAAACAATCAATTTTCTAAAACCAAATATGAATCCTTTCCTGTCATGTAAATATTTTCTTTTCCAATAAAATTAACAAATGTGAGCTTCAAATTTACTAAATATTTTAAAGTAGTATTGTAAGCTGTTTATATTTTATCATGCCACATTTAAATATGATCATTCCAAAAGTCATCTTTTTAACAGCACATCTGGTACATTTTGAAACTCATCTGAATTCACTTCTTCAGCCAAAGTAAGTCAGGATTCCAAAACATGTTCCAACTTACTGTTCCAAGTCTGAAAAGCACTTAGAAATAATATCATGTCCATGCATGGTTCTATCGAATTCTGTGGGCTTTTTTATAGTAATTATGACTTAATTGCTTCTCTCTGCTTTATGTCTAAGAATTGTAAGCTTAGCTGGATGAGTGCTGATTGTTTTTGAATTGAAGTATTTCTGCATAGCTTACAGGAAATCATCACACAACTTACATTAAGCACTTCTGCTTCGACTGATAGCATCATACCAGTTTTCAAATTTACTCTATGTATTTAGTTGTTTTTGACACTATGGTTATGGGTAACACTTAAAGTACAGCCAAGTTACAAGCAGGGGTTGTTAAGTACTGAAAAGGATTGGGATGTAATGCAAGAGTCTGATTTGGCATCAACAGGTTAATGTGTTCCAGTACTGCTTCACAAACAAGTGATGGTTTATGAGAATCAAGATCTGAGCATGATAGGAAAACCTAATTCTGCAAATTCTTGCTGTAGAAGTTGTAGAATGAAAAACTGACTTTGGCAACCATATATTATAGTTGGTAATTAAAACACGTCTACTAACAACTTGCTCCTAAATGTCAATGCTCTCTTGAGCATTAATTTGAAGATTAATTTAATCACACTCCGTAAAGAAGACTTGTGTTTTGGCCATTAACATTTGGAAACAAACGTTTTCACAGAACAGATTACATACAATATCAAAAATAGATTTATCAACTAATCAATCATCCTCTGAATTTATGAAGTACAAAAATTCAGCTTACAGCATAGAAAAAAAATATCAAAATGTTTTCTAATCTATCTAGTAGCTGTAACATTGGACTACCTCACATGTGTACACAGGCTCAGAAGACAGTGAAAACAAGACTGCCTGCCTCTGTAGAACATGAATGTCTTCAAGCATGAATTCAGGATTGAATTTTCACAGAAAGGAAGTTTGGAAATGATTTTGGGAGAAAAATAGGAGTCTGAATTTAAGATATTTTTAAGTCCTCTAGTTCATTAATTCCTTTTTTTTTTTTTCCTTTTCATATTTTGGCATATAAAGATGATATAGCAGCTTTAAAAATATTTGGCAAAAATGCTGATTGGTACAGACAGCAAATGCAGCATAAGAAGAATGCAATCTTCGCATTTGCATTTTTTCTTTGAGCACTACTTTGGATTTGCATACATTCCAAAATTCTTTCCTTATTGCTTGAATTACTTAATTGCTGTGGTTTTTATGTCACTGTAATTTTCCAGCAATATTAATTCATGAGAAAAATCATCATTATCTTTTCAAGTTTCCATCTGAATTATTCAAGATAACAATCTAAATCCAGAATTAAAAGAACTGAAGAAGATACCAGCTTTCAAGACAGAACATGCTATGTAGGTGTCACAGTTAAAACAATTCACTTTAAAAAAAAACCCTGATGGATGATATTACTCTACCTGCTAGGTATGTTTGTTCATGCAACTCTGTGATACTTAATAACTCAGCCTTCTGTTGTTGACAGCTTTTCCTTGCCTGATGCCACGTCAGTGCTGACTCAGAGTTTATCTGATATTGGACATTTGTTAGAGGATCTGTATTCCACAACGAATCAATACTATTAACTGCCAAGAGAAAAAGAAATGTTGCAACTGATCACAAAGACTGAGACAGATACAACACAGAATAAATCACTGAGCAAAAATACACACAGCTACGCGCTGCAAAAAAGAACAGGTATAAAAGGAGTCCTTTAATGCATTAGTAAATCCAGGCCTAGGCCAAACCATGACAGCCATGTTGGACAACACACGCATCACAAAACAATACCACATTTTCTCCAAGACAATAAAGCTGCTGTTTAAGATATAAGATGAACAGCTATAGTTGCTCTAAAGTAACTGATTTGTCACCATGGAGAAAAACACTAAGGTCTTACTGTCTCACACTAACTGAAGCCCATAAAACAGATGGTTTCTCTGAGTTAAGAAATCCTCATTTATTTTACAATTTTGGGTATTATGTAAAGTGGCTTTAGATCATCTTACTAAAATAAAGATAATCAGACCCATTGGACTGAAAAATTGAAGCCCCAAACAGTGAGCCAAATATCACTCCATACAGAGAGTATAATTGCATGACAAAAGCAAAATAAAGAAGAGGTCACTATATGTCGGCTGACAAGGGGAAATGTCCTGAAATTCCTGAAATCAGTCTGTATCAGCTCTTTAAGTTGCAAGCTGCAAAAAATTTGAAAGAAAGAGGTCTTTTCTGAATTCAGAGAGCTCAGAAAATCTGTGCGTGTAAATAAGAGGAAAGCAGTACAATAAACAAAACTCAAGACAAAGAGTGGTACATATTAGATGTCAGCAGGTCAGTAACCAGTTCCACTTTTTCCTGTATTAAATCTGATAGCTTATGGACAATATGAAGTGCTTCTTTTCAAATTAGCCTTAGGCAACAAAATAAATTCATAGTATACTCTAATATGGACCTTTGAATAAATACGGAAACTTCAATTCCATTATCATTATTCAGAAAGTAACTTCTACCCAAAGCATTTTATGAACATCAGAAGCCAAAATTTCTTCACTATGCTATGTTCTACAATACCATATGCACAAGCACATGTCTGGGATAAAAGAGAGACTGCAATATTAAAATCTATAATTCAGTAAAGATTGTCTCTGGCCTTGTAGAAAGGATTTTGCAGATACTGTGCAATCAGTAGAAAGAAGAGAAAAAGCATTTAACCTTCCTCTCCCTGTCACTAATTTACAGTTGCATATGAAGCCGTTCTGTAGAACTTTGGTTTTTCATAAAAATAAAGTTCATTTCTTACTCTTCCAATTTTTAGTTCTTCAAATATTTGAGTTCCAGGCAATTAAACACCTTAAGAGAGCAGGATTTGGTAAAATCTACATGGTATTGTTTAAATCTTAATATCCCCAGAGAAACCCAGAGGATTCATTTTTCTGGAATGATATATTTTAGCATCTAAACTTCATTCATGTGAAACAAAACCTGACCTGAGTGCATAACTGGAAAAAACTCAACTTTACACAGACTAATTCAGTATGTAATTTTGTATTACACTGAAATTGGTGAAAATTATTGTTATTAAGAATTATTATCAAGAAAAAGTGTCCTACCAGTGGAAATACCTATTAGAATTGCAATTTTAACAAGTGTTAACAGGACTACCATATGTACTACTTCCACTAAAACTGGTACTACTTCCACTAAATCTGAAAAGACTGGTAATGGACTTCAGAAATTTTAATTTCAAAACTGCAAGCTGAAATTTGGCCTTGACTAGCAGTAACCATAGAAGTGTTCTTATTTGCTGTATTATCCATCCAGAACAAGTTGGAATCTCAGTCCAATATTCTTCGAAACTAAAAGAATAGAATCTTAGTAAATGAGAACTGAATATAATTCTTGTTAGATACCCTATAATACAACTGCTATCTCTTCCTCCCTGACCATACAGTCAGGAAGGAATATACTTAATAATTTATATTATTTTACAGTATTATATACAAAGGCATAAAACTAGGTGTTGTCAACAGTAAAAAAGAAAATCTAAAAAATACTAAATTTCTTTCACATGCTTATCTTCACGTAGGTATATTTTTCTTCAATGCTTCTCTCTTTCTTTTTCTTAAATGAATTTGTGAGGTCTGAAATCAAGTTATGAGTTCCAGCTAAATCAGAAAAAAACAAGACCAATGACTCTTTGTAACTCAGCTGAGCAATTCACAAGGCATTCTGAACTAGACGTAAAACCACGATGGAAAATCCTTCAAAACATCTCAAAACACCAGCGTGAGGAAAAGGCCTGTCATAAAATAAAATAAAGTCAATATTTTTGAATGAATGCACAAATGCAGACTTGCCCAGTTAGATTAATATTCAAGGTTAAAATTATTTAAATGCTTCCTTATTCCCTGCACTCTTTATTTATTTCCTTCTTAGGCAGCTGCAAGTTTTTTTGCACTACTTACAAGTCTTTCAAAATTTTTCAGAAAAATTTCATCCATTTCAACTGTCATGAAAGGGACCTCAGTGGACTTTTGCCTACTGAATACAGCTGCATGTACATCTTATGACTCGTGTTCCTGGTAAAATTACCTTGTGCAACCTTCCTCAACACAAGCTTTAACACAGCAATGGAACACGTAGCTCAAAAAGACATAGCGTACCCAGTAAAGAATCAGTATTTCCTAGGATATTAAAAATTGTCTTGAAGTAGCAGGAACAATTCTCAGTTTCTTCTGTTGAGATTTAAGTTTCATTGTCACTGTACCAGCATTTTTTGAAGCACCATCTGAAAGGCTCAAACTCACTCTATCAGTCAGATTTCCACATTTCTTTTGGGTACAATTGCTTTTAGTACGATCTTAGACCCTCTCATTCTGGACACTAGAGTTAGTTTTGTTTACGGTAGAAAAGTGATGGACTCAATCTGAATTTCAGTGTTTGTCTGAGCTCTAGAAGAAAGAGTTGCAATAGTCTGCATCGCCTACTTTTTATCAGCACCTCTGACCCCCCAGATAGTTTAAAAAAAAAAAAAAAAAAAAAAGCACACTTCTGACATCCTATTTAATAATCTTTAACATACAAAAACTTCAATGTTATATGTTTAAAAAGTGCTTTTGAAGTTTAATAACTTCTCATTTTGTAGTACAGCACAGTTCTCTATTGCAGGGCTAAAACTTTCCTACTCCTGCCTGTCTCTCTTTAAAGCATACGACCTAAATGTGAATATTTTATAGCCAGTACTGAAGAATCAGGAAGGAAGCATGCAGGCAATCAGCATAAAGCAGCTTTTTCCAAAAACAATCTGAATGGATTTCCTTGAATTATGTCAAAGAACTAAACAATTTTTTAATGACACCTCCTATTTGCTTTCCTCTAAGAATGCTAGACAGGTAACAAACATTCGCTGGACTTGCATGTGTTGTATTCATGGAATTAATACTGCCAATATGTTTTCAATATCTTGAAAATAATACTGGCAGAGGAAAATACTTGCAATTTTTATTTCTCTGAAATAATGAACACAACACTCATGGAAATTGTACTTCATACAATAAAACTTCATCAAATCAGTTAAGATCAATGGACTCTGTTTTCTTCACATCAAAGGAAAGAGGAAAGGCATTTTTTTCTTTTGTTCTTAACTGAAGTCAGTTGGAGCTTTAGGACAAAACACAATAATAAAGGGAAGGAAAAATTCCCCCTCTCCCATCATGACAGAAAAAGCAGCAGTTTGTAGACAAAGTGCTTAGTACATATTTTACAGAAGAGAAAATTTATTCAAATTAAACATAATTTCAACATGTCTTCAAATTCACTTAAAGGAATATCAACGTTTCTACGTGAAGTTCTGTATTACATAATACTACAGCTCAAACTCTAGTGGCACTTAAACCAGGGAATTAATAATTTAAATGCTTCTCACTGTTTTTAATTATTCTACTGCAGAACAGTCAGCTACGTAGTATATACATTAAGGAAATACCACATAAGCTCTTTTATATTCAAATGCAATTCATTTCTGAAGTAGTCTTAATTTTCATTTCAGTTATATTCTAGTTCCCACTTTTGCAGCACAAATGTCTATGCAGCCTACAGGATATACTAATGTAACATCCCTACATCAAATTAACTTTCTGTTTGAGTAAATGCTGTAATTACACATTCCAGTGTACAATTCACACACTTTCACCTGGATTTAGTCAAGTTTCTTTTTTTTTTTTAATGCTGAGCCCTATTTTCACATATGTAACTAGTTCCTAAAAGGATAGCTAGCAGTGTAGAGACAGAAAAATACAGTTCTGAATTACATTTTGTAGAGCACATGAAAAGGACAGCAGCATTCCCAGACAGTTGAATAAAAGAGCAAAATAGAATCTTCAATACATGAAACTTACTTTTCAGTGGGCAAAATCCATATCTCCTGTCAACATCATAGTCTGCAGTGGTTCCACACCAGAACCAGCCATCTGCTCTGCCAGCATCTGTGCAGTCAGCATACCACTTATTACCAAATTTAAAAGGGAATACACAAGGTGCTCCCTCAGCATTTCCTCTCACTGTGTAGGTATCTAAGGAGATATGACAGTTTAAAAAAAAAAAATGTGTAAGTGGTAATTTGCATGGGATATACATCAATCCAGTTTTATGATCATATTGGAGTAAGGACAGTTTGCTAGCTTAGTATACAATATGCATTATAAATGGAATGCTGACAATTTTCAATCTGTAGGTGTTATCTGTTACCCATTGCCACAACTAGACCAATTTTCATCACTTAAAGCAGACCACTGGCCAGAAAAGGAGACTACTGACCAGAACTGACTGAGCCAAGACAAACGTATTCCCATGCTAAATTTTACATGCATAGCAATCAAAAGTACAAAATCCATTAAATGAAGCAATTTGCTTTTTAGGCCCAATCACTGATTCTTCTGTTGATAACTCAATTCTGATCATTTTAAACACTATGTCATGTATGTATAAACCTGAAAGCTACACCAGAGAGTATCTTCTTTATGCTATATTCAAATAAAAGCCTTTGATCCAGAGCCATAATACTGTAGTTATTCTTTGTGTAAACCCTAGAAAATGGATCATTCCCTTTCTCTGCCAAAATGCCATCATATCTGTGTGTATATACGTGCATTTTCAAATTTAACTATTTAAAATATCTAATTTACTTATTTAACACTTCAGCACCAGCTCTCAGAGGAATGTCAAACATCTAGAAATGCACCATCAATATACTGCAGCTGAACATATCAAGAGTTAACTGAATCCTTAATGAAAAAAATTATATTTTCTCCCTAGGGATGGAGTGGCAGAGAAGAGGTGAACATAATCAACAGAACACTCTTTGTCTTTCTGTACATATGTAAAAAATCAAAAATATCATTAACTGTTGCATAATAATTGTATGCATGTTCTGAACAACCAAAGACTTTCCTCTCCTTCCAAATGAATCACTGTCCTCTGCCTTGCATGGTTAATTATCTAATTTTTAATGATCATACCTCTGACAAAAAAGCAAAATGAACCCCACAGAAACATAAAACACACTCAAGTACTATAGGTTTTATCAAAGCCCACACTCGCTGATCACCAACAAGACTAAGGTAATTCTCCTACATATCTCCTGTATCGCAATTAGATACAACAGCAGCCAGTTCAAAATACAGAAATTAATTTATAGAACTTTACCTTCATAGCCTCGAGAACACAGATCGTCTTTAGTTCCGTAGACTTTCCACCTACTCCATAAACCAGATCCCTTGTAAAGCATAATATTCCTTTCCTGTCTGTTTCCATAGTTGAAAAACAAATCTTCCCCTTGGATTGCAAAGAGAGTCTCATTTCTGCATTCCCATCGCTGAAGTTCGCTAGCCTTGTCACAAGGATACAGAGTGATCGGAACCCAGTCTTTCTTCGAAGGTACTCCCAAGCACAATTTGAATGCTATGCTCATAAGCTGGTGATCTGAAACCCACCTGAATTTTTGAGACTCATTTTCTTGAACACAAGGAGCAGTAGTCACTGAATTAGAACTCTGAGCCAATACACAGCGCTTGTGTTCTTCATTATATATTAAAAAGATGCTAGTATCTGCAAGACAAAAAACAATGGAATCACTTGGCTTGAAATAATCTTACTTACTATCTAAATGAAATACGAGACTAGATGCTACTCTTGGGGTTGAAATCTCATCATCTGTTCAGCAAAAGAGGACGGGATCCTCCCGTGATCTACAGCTGTTAAAGTGACTGTAGAATACAACTAGTTCAGATTTCAGGACATTTAAACTATTTTGCATCAAAGGAAGAATCTACACTAAAAACAGCAAGGCAGTAGAAACAGATCTAGCGCCTCATGCAGCTTTAAAACATAGAATAAACTGAGGAAAAAAGGCCCAATTGTAGTTCTGTTCCAAACTGCACCCATGGGAGTCAGGGAGAACGGGGAGCATGCACACCATGTGCTGCAGGGCTGGAGGCTGAGCGCTCCAGCAGCTCTGCTTCCTTGATCCTGACTCCCGTTGTGAGGACTACAGAGTAAGTTCTTCAGGCTCTGTTTCTCCATAATGGACAGATCTGCTTTCATCAGTTCTGCTGAAATCCCTGAAGTCTTACAGAATGGGAAAGATTTTTTTTTTTTTTTTCTCCTAATTTACCTTTACACACAAACTACTTGCAGGGTTACAATAGCATCATCATTTTTCTCTCAGCTGCATTCATTGGTGATTTCCTCCTTTCTTACATTTTTCCACTAAGAATGAAATACATGAAATGAAAAACAGTGAGATTTGCCATCAACTCTTAGTGACCAAGGAAAATTTATGAGACTGTTTATAGCTCCCAAAGTTATTTCTCCTCCTTAGTACAATGTACTTAACAACATGCATTTATCCATTTTGTTTCAAACTTGCAATCACTAAAGAAGTTCCTAGCACTTCTTATATGACCTGGATCTACTGCATGGTAAACATGAACTGGTCTCATCCAGAGACTGAGAATTTTTCCTTCTCCTTTGGTCCTCTTGAGATATGTTTTAGGATGACAAATTAATAGTTCTCTAATGTTGCATCTCATAATTTAACAGGTTGATCAAGGCCTTAAAAATGTATTTTAAGTGAGCTACAAGCAAGGGAAGATAAGTACTTATTTATGTTAGTCTGGGATTAAAGCTAATTAAAACACTATTTATTTTAGCATTAGATTACCAAAGTAAGCAAGTTATACAATGCAAAAATACGTAAGGGGAAAACAGATTAACCACAAAACATTTTCCCTTTTCTGCTGATATGGAAATGATCATAAATTACTACAGAAGAAGCTGGGAACAAATAGCCTCTACCTCAGAGAAAGAGCTGACCTAAACTTATCTCACCCATGGGTCAGTTTCCTTCTCCTGTCCTCTGGCTTCCAGTTCACAGGGAAGCATATAAAACTGATGAGCACTGGAGGCACAAATTGTTCCCTTTTGCCAATCAGTTTTACTCATAGACAATACAAGGAAATATATAATTGTCGCTGCTGGTGATAACTTTTTATTCTGCTTTTCTACCAGAGTTTAGCACAACGATACATGCAATGCTTGCAACTCTCCTTTTCCTGAAATCTTACTTAAAGTTTCCGGTTAAAAGAAAACATCAGACTTTTTCACAAGTGTGAAAAACATCGCCTGATCTTTTAAACTGCTAAAATTGTACTTCTGGCCTAACGCAACATTACATATTTTATGCAACTTACGGTCTTAAAGAGAGGGTGCTAGACACGTGAAAAACATAGTCCCAAGTCAAAAGTCTGGGCTGCTCAGCCAAGCCAAAAGCAGAGTGGAGGTTTTGTTTGCAGAGACAATGCCAGAAAGTTGAATAAAGAGATGAGGCTAGGGGAAGAAAAGTAAATATTCGGTCCTCTACATTTTGACTGTACCTTTACAAGGCATTAGCAGCGTGGAAACACAATGCAGCAGCTTATACAAGTAGGTATTGAAAATAAGTTGGCACCCAAACAGGAGGGAAGAACGAGGCAAAAGGACACAGGAGCAACTGTGACCGAGACTGCAGAATTCCCTTTCACTCATAGTCACTCCTGTCATATCCATCACCATGCAGATGATTTGTACCATGGGCCTAGGCTGCTCCAGTTTACAGCTGTACTTCTGTGTCTATTTGAACACCAATATAGATTCCCATATAACACTTTCTTTGTGAGATGTAAGGGAGATATTAGAGAGACTAGAAGAAAATTTAAAAAGTCAGGTATCTGTGCAACACTCATTATACCCTGCCAACACTTCTCTAACTACTTGATATCGCTTCTTGCTAACAGATTGAGCTGCATCTGTCAAATGAGCTGAGCAAAATTATTCAGTTACGTAATTGATAACCAGCAACTAATTCAGAGTCTTAAGCAAACTAACATCTTACCTAGGGAAGGTTGCTTTTCCTACATAAGCAGGACACTTGGAATCTAGAAGCAGAGTCTCAACATTCACAAGTGAAGAAGTACACTGTACTCCACAAGGGTTGATAGCGTTAGCTACCATAAGGTCAAAACAATAATTACAAACTTAGTCAGCAGCCAATTTCTATAAATAATACCTTGAGCAAATAAGGGACCAAGCCTACTAAGCATATGAACTTTTGGCCAGATAGCACCTCCCAGTGGAACCCAACCACCACCAAAGATCCGTTAAAAGAACTCCATAATACATAGTGCATGCATAGCATTGGGTTTTAACGTGTACAGCAATTCTCAGAATAAGCAGGCACTGCAGAAAACGTATGAATATTCACATGCTAAGCGTGAGTGTGTGTGCGTGCGCACTTTAGCTCCTACATGTGCATGCTAGGAGGAAAGATTTTCCCCCATGCAATGAGTACTGCAATAAAGTAATGTCAGCTTTCTAACATGTCATTTATGTTGGTAAGCCTTATTCCCAGATTTCAGTGACATAACCATGTGTTCTATCACTATTTAGTAGAAATATTTGCTTTAGAACTCCCATTCTTCACTACAGATCAGCTACAGGAGGTACATAGGAAGGTCCTCCACAGCATCACCTCAAGTAACACAGTCCCAGTACAGTTTTTAAGGGAGTAACCTGTAATGAAAGTTTCAAAATTTACTTCTGGAAGGAGGTCCTTTAGAACTCATAGGAAGCTGTCAGGCATAGGAACCAACCACTAGAAGTGTACTGGGTCTGACTGGACTGGAATTAACTTTCTCCACAGCAGCCCATACAGTGTTGTGCTTTGCACTTGTAACTAGAATAGTGCTGATATTGCACTAATGTTTAAGCAGCTGCTGAGCAGTGGTTGTGCAGCATCAAGGCTGTGTTAACAGCCTGAGCCCCCAAAGGTCAGGTGGCTGGGGATAGGCACTTGGATGGGAAGGGGGCACAGCCAGGACAGTGAACCTGAACTGGCCAAAGGAATATTCCATAGCAGATGAGATCATGCTTAGCAGTAAAAGCTTCAGGAGGAGGCTGCTCTAGAAGTTGGCCAGATATCCCCACACCCAGTTCCCCTGAGGACTGGGACAAGAGAGCAGCAATGCAGTACTTAGGTATCTGTCAACGTTAAACCAAAACAATAACCAATCCAGAGACATGTAGCATCTTTTCCTTTAGCTGTCCCAAGCAAATCCTGATAGATTTTTTCTCACTAGTTTTTATTTTTCTTTACCCATCATGCTAATGATTTGACTATTGCCAGCCACAGAAAGATTGTGACAAGTATCTTTTGTAGAGATTACATTTTAGGAGTTCCAGTATGCAAAAACAACTTTGGACTTTGTAGTACACGCAAGCTATCATAGATTACATGAGTGGAGATCAGAAAGTGGCTCATGAAGTCAGAGAAACACTAACAGCATCAAAGGCCAACGCAGAATACCCCAGCAGCACACCAAAAGCCAAAGGAAGGGAGAGGGGAAGCAAGGAGGCAGCCAGCAGGATGACTTCTCTTAGCAGACAGCCTGCAATGACTGTAGCTAACTACACAGAACAAGAAGGGTTACAAGCTGGTGTTACGAAACTGTGCTCCAGTAAACCTCAACCTTGACTACAGAGGATGCTGAGGAATGGCAGATGCAAAACTTTCCCTGTATGAAAACAGAGCGCTAGAAATCAGAGCAATTGTCATGTGCAAGCTCCAGCTTTCAACCATAGACCCTATGACACTGCTAACATTCCCAGGACAGACTGATTTGGAGCACCCTAGGATGCCAAAACCCAAAGGGCCCCCGCATGGGGCAACTTCAGCCATGCATCAGCTCAGCTGGGGCAGGGCGCTGCAGGAGTGCAGGCTGCCCTCAGGGTAACGTGGCTGCGGGCTGCCCCCCGACCCTGGGGCTCTTCTCCACCTGCGTGCCGGCTTGCCCCCTCCACGCGTGCACACACACAAACACAAACGCACACATCGCCTCAGGTCAGCCGGGGCTCGGAGACCCCGCTGTCTTCCCGGCGTGCCGTGCACAGTCCCTGCGGGCACTTACCCAGCAGCGGAAAAGCGCCGGGGAGAAAGGCGAGGAGCAGCAGGAGCGGGGCGGGAGCCATCGCCGCTGTGAGGACAGGAGCCCGCCGGGCAGCTCCGCCGCACTTGTGAAGGGCCGGTGGATCGGGGGAAAGCTCTGGGCTCGAAACGATAAGGAAATATCCTGTCACATGGGGTGCTTAGAAATAACAGGAATTCGCTGTTCAAACTTTGCTTTCCTAAGCTGATTTTCCTCAGCGGAGGGAAGAGCCTCCTTCCAGGCACACGCAGGTGATAACGTGGTGATAGCTGAGAGGCGCGCCGGGCTGTTTTCCGCTGTTCTTTTTTTATCCCCTTTGCGACCCTGTCAGCGTCGCACGTGGATCGGCGCTCGCTTTTCCAAAAAAACGAGCCCTGCAGAGGGCGAGGAAGGCCGGCAGGCTCCGACCTGCCCGCGCGGGACAGCGCTCCGCCCGCACCGCCACAGCCCCGCTCCTCCGCGCTGCGGGACGAGGGGAGACCTACTAATGGGAAACCAGGCTTTGGGCCGTGCCCCGTCGCTCCTCCCCCCGGGAGCAGGTGGAAAGTCCCGGCGGGGAAGGAAGGGAGCAGAGAAAGCATCGCTTCCCCAGACGAGTGTACCGGCTTTCCACTAAGATGTGCCAATTTAAGTATCGTTCTGAAGCGGTGCCTTTAAAGCACAGCCGGCGTGGAGGTCTCGCAGCCCAGGGGGACCTCAGCAAATGCCTCGCGTTTTGGGGGCAGCAACACGGCATTGCTTAGAGCCTGAAGTTGGAACGCGGGCTGACGGGTCACAGGTGGATGGAGAGCATCAATCTTACTGCTGTTGTATATACAGAGGCTTTTGTAAAGTTTACTGAGTACAGTAACACCGCAGATGCAGCCTGATGGATTTCAGAAGCACTGAGCTTACCCACGTACGTGATGTGTCCTCTGCTGTCATTCTCGTACCGCCAGGCATTTGGAAACTTCTGGTACATACAAGAAAATTTCAAAAGCCTCCTTGAAGCTTCTGAGTGGAAAAATAGAGCAAGCACTCATGTGAGCTTATTATGCAAGGAGACAGGTCAGAGTGAGTAAAATACGTTTACAGTGTCATTACAGAAGAAGAAACAATGGAGAAAAATCCAAGCTCATTTGAACTCCACAGCAAGGCTCTCCGTAACATAAGTAGGGATGCCAGCCAGCCAACTCAGCCATGCTGAACTCTTCTGTGGACAACTCACAGGGAGTGAAAGAGGATGCTTTTCACAATTTCTTGTGACATCTGTGGATACACATAAAGGTCATGCAGAGCGTGGCCCAAAAACAGGAGGTGGAAAGCAGAGTTCTGTGTCATTATGTCAGTGGATTCTCACCTGGGAAACTTCAACCTGCAACTGATACAAATTCTCTTGCTGCAGTAGATGGCATCTATTTATTATTCTCTAACTGCCTAGAACGACCTTATGCTGAACTAATGAAAGACCCAAGTACTTCCACTGAGGAGATATAGCTAACTCAAATAATCATAGTACAACTTGAAAATGAAGAATTGCCCCATGTTCTAACACTGCCACCTTAGCAACATCCAGGCATTCAAAGTACATTTGAAAAATGCTTTTAGAGGGGAAAAAATATATTTTAAGTCACCTTAAGATCTGTTTACAAGCTTATTTTAATAACAGCAATAACTGGAACCCAAGAAAAGCGTATAGTGCCAGAAGGAACAAGTCACGAGATGGAGAGCGAATACTGCTTTCCTGATAGAATAATGGTATTTGTTAGACCACAACCCACACTTTGGGGAATCCTTGGTATTCTCTTGGCCAAAAAAATCATAGAATTCCTCAGTTTGGAGAAAACCTCAAAATCATCAAGCCCAACCACAACCTGACCATACTACCCTAACTAACAACCCTCCACTAAATCATGTCCTCAGCACCACATCCAAACGGTTTTTAAACACATCCAGGGATGGTGACTCAACCACCTCCCAGGGGAGATTATTTCAGTGTTTAACACCCTTTCTGTAAAGAAGTTTTTCCTGATATCCAACCTAAACTTACCGTGGTTCAACTTAAGGCCATTTCCCCTCATCCTGTCACCAGTGAGAAGAGACCAACCCTGCTCTTGCTGTAAGCACCTTTCAAATATTGGAAGAAAGCAGTAAGGTCTCCCCTCAGCCTCCTTTTCCCCAGACTAAACAGCCTCAGTAAAGAGCAGTAAACAGCAAAGGGACACAATATGCAAAGTTTAGTCTCAATATAATTAAAGTCTTTAGATTAAAAAAAAAAAAAGGGGGGGGGGGGGGCTGCACATAAGTATCAACAGGTGTCTCACAAATAGGCAGGAAAATGGTAGTAAGTAGCATTCCATATCTGACAGCGAGTGGCCATGCCAGGAATGAGGTATGCATGGAAAACAACAGAAGAGACCACATTCGGCCACTCTTGAAGGTTCCCAGGGCTCAACTGGACAAGCGCTTAACAACATGATGCAGTTTTCAAATTAGTCATGCTTCAAGAAGGGAGTCATACTAGATGACTTCCTGAGATCCAACCATGAGACATTAGAAGAGCTCCTACTAAGTCTGGAATTCCAGTTATTCTTGGGATCTTCACCTCAGCAAATTACTTCTTTTCCTGATTCTCCAAAAAAGCCTTTTTCTCATTGCCTCTTGCACACACTGGAGGTACTGCCACTTCAAAGTCATTCCGAAAGTGGTACATGTATATATAAACACAGACATATACACACAATTGTATATATGCCTTGGTGATCTGGATGAGTTTATTCACTCAAATCTCTATGTATCATCTGCAGCATACTGCTCAACAATAAAGTCTGAGTCTGGCTTGCTCCTTGGGAATCATCGCACAACTACATATACACGTTGTATACTCTCCAAGGGAAAGAATTTATCTCCTAGAGGACAACAGGATTCAGCAAAGTCTCAGGCTACAGAGAATTGTAGGCAAATAGTCACCAAATTGGATAATTCAATCTGCTAAATAACTAATGACAGGATACTACTTAAACATGCCCTAGCTAGACATATGTTTTCATCTTTCTCTGTGGGTAGCAAGCCAGCTGTCGTTTACATTTGGAACAGAAAGGCCTAGATTTCTCTGAAACAGGTCTGACCCTCTCCAGTTCTGGCACAGCCAGTACTTGCAACTGGTGACTGTTCCTGGCAAAATACCCTGAAATGTGAAGTCACAGTAGCTCTTGATTTTTGATAGTCAACAGGAAGATGGAAAGTTCTATCTAAATGAAATCATATCCAGACGTGAAATATAATAACCCTTCTTCTGTTTGTTGTTTCACATATGCATCCAAGATTTTTTTTTTTTTGACGTTTCATGTGTGTTTCTGTGTCTCTTAGATGGCATTCAGTAGTTCTTTGTGCATTTCTAACATTTGCGTTGTCATTTATGCTTTTTGCTCTTAAGTATATCTTTAGTACATCTGTTTACATGCTAACATTTGTGATGACATCATTTATCCAGTGCCTATCCTATATTAATAAGCTATATAAATAAGATATAGGGCAGTGAAAAAAAAAAAAAAACAGGAATTGGCAAAAATCAATACTTAATTTTTGTACAAATCTTATTCCTCTGAAATGTTATTCAGAAATTGATTTTGACACTTATAATTTCTGAAACCAAAACAGAATGTTTTAGGAGGTGTAAAGTCAAGGCTTTAATACCTGTTGTCAGACAGCCTTCACCTAGTAAAATCCCCTTGAGAATACCAATATTATTATGTATGATACTCACTTTAAATACAACTAATTCAGACATGTATCTGTGTCTTATATATATTATATATATATATATATATACATACATATCAAAATTTTGAATTCCAGCATTCTGCTTTTAGCACAAAGTAAGAACACAAGAATATCACTTTCCCCTGCATACGTTATAATAGCTTCATAAACATGCATGGCTATTGGGAACGTGCACTCTCGTGACTCCTAACATGTCAAGTTTGGTTTATGCCTCACCCATATTATGAAAATAAAGAGGAATTTCCACACCCTCACATATCTGGTTCCTTACAGCTACAAAAAAGTGTTGCCTGCATAGTTAAAAGCCACGATAAACGCAGCCAGAAGTTAACAGATGTTTAAGGAAAATAAAGGAGTTCCAGATGGTTATTTGCTTTCTATCATCATAGATTCTCAAGAGGCAAAGTACATAAGACCCACGGCTGTAAAACTTCTAGTACATCTAAACAGATTACTTTCTTTGATTCTAATTTCATTTTCCAGGGTATTCTGTTATGTCAGAGATACAGCTAGACATTGGATTGCAAGGACGGGACAGTTTTGTCCAAAGTACAGGTAGGAGGCCCTTAGTTATAAGGTGATCACATCTTCAAATCAGCCTATTAGGAGTCTCTTGAACACAGTCAAGACAGATCCACTTGGAAAAGAATTCTCTCTCTTAAACAAGACATCACTTCAGTGTATACTTTTTTTTTTTAAATCTCAAAAACAGAAACTTCGTAAGACATACATATTTCATAAAAAGACTGCAAAGAAAGACAGCCTGTTTAGAACCAAGAAGGAACATAGCCTTAAATTGGACCATGTTCTATTCCCTCATCTCATTTAAACAGAATCCAAACATACCAAAGATTTTTCTGTTGAATTTTTGCACATGCACTCAGAGGCCTTTCAGCATTAAGATACTGATGTCTGGAAGTTCTGCAGTGCAACCTGCTGATGATTTCTCTCCTACTTATTTCTTTCTGTATTTTTCTCTCAAATGCTTGATAAAGCCATAGGCTGCCATTTCTAATTTATTTAAGTGCCAAAAGTCTTTTAGTAAAACTACTTTTTAATTAACAAATTGAATACACATTTTTAATCCCTTCTTAACTTTACAAGTACACCAGTGATCTCCACAAGTTTTCTTTGTGCATAATACTACATGCAGTTGAAGAGTCAAAGTTCAGTATAATTTGGAACTCAGTAGGAGCTGAGCAGAGCACAGCTTGAAGTTAATACAATGCCATAACACTTTGATAGTAGTTTCTGCCTTTGTATTGTACGCTCCATTCTAGTTATTTACCATGGATGAAAAGAAACAGCAGAAATGTGGTAGATCACACATGGAACTAAGACCTTCAAAAAGGATGAGGAAATTTTCCTTACCAGGAAATTCTCTTTACAGAAATGAAACACAGAAGTGGAAATATAATACGGAAAACTAAAAGAATAAATACAGCTGCTTTGTTAGTCCTGTTTATCACATCACAGTACAAACACAAGAAAATCCAGTCTAATTCAAAGAAAATAGTCTTCATATCCATCATCATTAGTAAGTCAAAACATTAACCAAGCCTATTAACCATGGACTTGAGTTATCAGAAGTCTTTCAGGAGCTATCATTCTCTAAGACAGGAATAAAACTGTATGAGGCTGCATTTAAAAAGAAACATCTCTGAACAGGCTACAGGATCAGTCAGTAACTGTCAGATGAAGCTTTTAGGTTAATTTTTTTTTTCTTTTTTCTTTCTTTTCTTTTGTTGTTGTTGTTGCACAGAAGAAGATTATTTGGTTGTTTTTTGTTTTTTTTTTTCTTCCCCTTGCTTGCTTTATCTTTGCTTCAGATCTTCTAACCTGGAACAAAAACCATGCATCCTCACTGATTTGATCTTGTAAGTATTAATAGGATACCTGACAAGTCTAAGTTCTGCAAATCGTTAGGTAGTACTTGAGCAACATGGGAATTTTCTTTTTTAGAAATAAAAATGTCAGTATTCAACATACCAGTAAGTATTGACTTCATGAATATTCATTTGTAATTGTTACAGCAACAAAGTACTGCCATGTGGCAGAAGGGTTTTATTTCAAAAAAGGAATCAGATTTCAGTTCAGTTTACCAAAGAAAACTTGAAATTAAGCAGTAAGAGGGAACGACCAAATTTGAGAATGCTTTTAATTGGCATTTTCCCATCAATAAATAGGGCAGTTTTAATCAGTCCAGAACTGTTTCCAAATTCAGACTCACTTGAGCAATTTTGAGAACTGCTTGTCACGGTGGGTTCATAGGATGAGATGACTCACACACCACAGCAGGGTGCATCAGATCTGGGCAAGTGTACAGCGATGGATGCCTCCTACCATGGATTTCACATCATCTGCACAGCACGTGTCCTGTCACAGCAGCAGTATTGGTCCTGACAAACATACAGACCTCCCTAAAGTCAGTCCGAAGTGCCTAACTCAGTGACCATGTTTCACTTCATTTCCACCCTTGCTTCCTTACCCTTAAAATAATAAGGCTGCTACACTTCTTGACTTGCTAGAAGAGCAAACGCAGTGATGCATGTATTGAGTAGTAAATACACCAAAATTTATGAGCCAAGAAGTGGCTGAGACACTCTCAAAGCTATCCTACCTTCCAGCATATTATATGAAAGAATTTTATAGATTTCGGCCTGAGAAGATGCATGATGACCTGTGAGATGGGTAGAGGGAAGGAGGCTGTACTGCCTGGCAAAAGGGAGCTCTGATATGAGGAGCAAACCTGCTGGGTTAGGAGAGCTGGAATGATACTAAGTACCCCCGTGAGGAAACACAAACTAGAACAAGAGGATGGGAGTTATCCAGAAGATACTTTGGGGATACAACCTCACCCAGATCTCAGGAGGCTGCTGAGGTTGCCATGATGGTCCTTCTCCCTTTTTTCCCCCACTTGCCCATCTACAGCTAAAATTCAGGGCAGTGCCACCCCAAAAGATAAAGATCTTTCCACATTCTCTTGAGGAAGCACTTCCCATGCTAGGTCTTAGTGGAAGAAAGATAGAGAGAAGACAAGAATTAGAGCTATTCTCCTCTTACAAGGTTTAAGATAGGAGAGGTGAGTCCAAGTCACTGTAAGTCACCCATTCCGGGAAATTCAGCAACCTTGACTTGAGTTTTGAGAAGTTTAGCAAGAAGCCCAAAGTTAGTCAGAAATGTAGCAACACATTAAATAAATAAATAAATAAATAAATAAATAAAACCAGAATTGTGGAGCTCCAAAGATCTTGCCTTCTGAGAAGTGTTCAGTGAACCTGGAATGAAGTTTTTCAGTTGTTGACTCAGAAGCATCTGAACATTTATCATCGTTTCACCTCATCACTGAGAAGAATTTCCAACAAAAACGCCCTTCCAAAAAAGCAGAAGGTGAATCACCATTTTCTTTTCTATCAGGAGGTATTACGAGAAGACAGAAAATCTCGTGCCACACAGCCAAGTTGTACAGGTTGCATGCTTAAGGCAAACAGCCAATTTCATTGTTACTTGTCCAAATGGTTTCTCATTAAAAGAGCTATTAAAATAAGCATTAAATATTGAGATTTAAATGAAATGCCTCATACCACCATGTAACAGACATTCCTTGGGAATATTTATGAATATTGACTTCGCAAAATTTAAAGGGAAGCAGTTCAGATTCCTGGGAGCTATGCCAAGAGATTTCAAATCCAGGAAAACAGCACTCTGTGATGTGAAAACAGGACTAGTATCCACACGTCCTGGAATTTAACCTAAGCTACCAGTTTTCCGCAGGTTCTTTGCATGCAACACAGGCACCATATGCATTTCATCAATTTAAGGTATTCTGACATTAGGCACCGAGTAGAATCACAGAATGGCTTGGGCTGTAAGGGACATTAAATCTCATACAGCTCCAACCCCTTGCCATAGGCTGGGTTGCCACCTACCAGATCAGGCTGCCCAGGTCCCCATCTAACCAGGTCTTGAATGCTTCAATAGAGAGGGCACCCACAGCTTCTCCAGGCAGTCTATAAATCTGTGCTAGATTGATCAGCTCTCCTTTTCTTTCCTGCATAATAGTCCTGTGCCCAAAAGTAATGGTCCTGTTTCCAGGAGTCTTTCCCTCCTGTGTTCATACAGATTCAGGTTGTCTGTGGGCGACTTGTATTCCAACTTCTATAGATATTCTCATGGACAGAAAAGGCATTTCTTTTATAAGTCAAATTAATAATTAAAAAAAAAAAAAAACCAACACACACAAGGGAAAGAACTTCCAGTCAAAGATAAAAGGTGCCTAGGGGAAAGGGATAATAATCCAAACAGGAAGGGGTTGGGAGGTTGGGATTATTTGTTTGCCTTTCCTGGTTCCTTGGCTGGAAGCAAGAGATTGCCCACAGTCACGGATGGGTTATTTTCATCTCTCATTTCAATGGGAGGCATCAGAACAACTCAGAAGTTGTGGAACCTGGCAGCTAGTTCAATCCTAAATGTGAACTCTCAAAACTGATTGTGTCAATTAAATAAGAAAAAAAAAAAAAAAAAAAGAAAACAATTACTACAATGAGTTAAAACTAATTTTGTGTTAGTGAAGAGTTTCTCTCTTCTTGGGTACTTCTTTTTTTGTCAAGACCAGTGCATCTTCTATGTTTTGCTATCTCTGCCATTTCATAGATGGTGCTCAAGCCCAGAGGTTTAAAAAAAAAAAAAAAACAAAAAAAACTTAGTATTTCAATATTTCTCTGTCATTTCAAGTGGTGCCAGAGCCTGCAAGATAAAAACACCCCGGTTTGCCAATCATCAGCCAATCCTTGACTGTGCTACTGGCCCATAAACCTAACTCAGATTACCTCCAGTAACACTCCTGGAATCAGATGGCTGCAATTCCCACCTCACTATAAGAAAATCCTCACAGCCTCTTCCTGGCCGTACAATGGGCACAGAGCTGCTTGTTCCTTTAGCCAGCCCAGCACGGGATGGCTCAGGCAGTGGCCACATGTCAGAGGATGAGGAGCTCTGACACCATAGCTTTGTATTCACACTGTATTTCACACTAACGTGGTCACCTTATCTGGTACTTCTGTAGAGCAATGGTCTGAAGTCACGAACACGTCTGTATTTTCAGAGAACAGCTTCCTTCTGCAGTATCAAAACTTGTCATTTGCTTTTTCTTCCTACAATAAAAACACTCACTTCAGTTCAGTGTTACAGAAAGGATTTATATGGGCCATTCTTTTTTGGAGTCCTGGCAGCTCTTCCTGCCTGTTATCTATGACCAGAAATGAGCTGATGTATCTGAGTTTTTACAGGAAACCAAATCAGCAAATGTCACAGCAGCAGTGAAGCAGGATATAGTAAACTGTGCTTCACGTACACATTCCATGCTTCCTTTACAAAGCTTATATAGCTGAGAGCAAAGCAGAAAACAGTAAATGCAAGTATAGGGAAAAGAACACTGAAGTGCTTCGTAAATCATAAAAGCTGATTTTTTTCCCTGACAAAGCAGTGAAAACGTAAGCAAGTAGAGTCCAACACTGAAGTGCTCAGGATATAGCATGCCATAGGAGTCAGAACACCAGCCAAGAAGATTTGCCTATAGCTCCTCTGTTTGTGCTTGTTTCAAACCACTCCCAGGGGAGATGCCTCACTGCTGCACACGAGGCAGGAGGCTTCTGTAAGGCCCAGGATGTGCCAGAAGACATCACAGCTCTGGCTTCACTCAAAGCCCTACCTGACTTCATGTCTCTTTTAACAACTTTAGAAAAGAGCTGAATTTTTACACAGCCTTAAAACACTGTTTGCTTTATAGACAGTTTCAAGTTGGTGTGGATGAATCCCCTGTACAAAGCACGCACATCCTTCCAGAAACAAGGCCTCGTTACTAAAGGTTGATTTGTTTGCACAAAGCCTTCTCTCCTTTCTTTGTCCCACCTGACTGAACACCACCTCAAACAGAGATTTGTTTCTTCCTCTCCTTCTCTCCCCCATTCTTCAGACCCTACCCCACATCAGACCCCATTCCAGCAAAGCCAGCACCTTGCAGATCTGGCACTGAACCACTGAAAAGAGAGAAGATGAAATCCTTTCATCGAGCCCTGCTGCACATCACTCCAATACCAATATATGACGTTACCATGATGGGCAGATTACCCTATTCCTTGTTTTTTACACCTACATTTATCCAAGGGACAACTTAAAGATGTGCTTCTGATAGAAACAGATAGACTAAAGAAACTGATATTTTGGTAAACTCAGTGCACAAGCTGTGCTTAGAAATTCTACGAAAGCATAAACAATGCCTCAGCTGTCCTGTTGAATCCTATCCTGTGGCTTAAAGGGGAACCATGAAAGAGGTTTTTTGTTTTTTGTTTTAAAGAAAGACACTTAAGCCCACAGGATGTATGGCAGTGAAACATGCAGCAGGGCTGCTGCTAAGAACCAGTCTGGTGGAGAGTGAGGAGTTCTCATTTCTTCATATGGCAGTGAAACACTCAAAGAACATAACATGTCACAGAATCACAGAATCACAGAATCACAGAATCACAGAATCACAGA